>NC_037593.1:34685743-34737321 GCF_003073045.1 Pomacea canaliculata
GATGCGGAAGTCAGTGTGATGAGCTGAAATTATGACTCATCACAGCCGCCATTCTTGAAGTCTTTGCCATTTCACTGGTCGTGAAACCCTCGCTACCTGTGACACACAACAGTGACGCAAACTGTCACCTAGAGCAACACTTCCCTTGTCATCAGACAGCGGAGTGGTCCATCGTGAAACATGCTAGTTCAGCCAAGAATGCGGCAAAACATCGTAGAACTTCACCCTTTCATCACGAACCCCCTCGTGAGATACAAACATGGTTTGGGCTGAGAGGCGACATACAGCTAGGCTTTGCAAGTGACCCCTCACCTTTAACCTTTCTTTTCGGCAATTGATTGCAGACCCTGAATACTCTTCCGGCTTCTTTCAGGCCCCGCTTGTCTGTCATCAATACCTGTCTGTCATCAATACCTGTCACTCACAGACATTTGACTTCACCTCATCGTCCTTTTGTTCTTTGCACGCAGTGCATTTCACATTGTAATGTCAGACGGGTAGCAGACACTTGTCAGCCAGCGGGTGGAAACAACCAGTGGGCCGTAGAGTGAAAACAGTGGGCCGTAGAGTGAAAACAACTTACTGCTTGTAACAAGTGCCACCTATACAACTACAGCTCTGTTGACTACGTGTAAACTTATAGACTTACAGCCTGATGTAGAAGTATAATACAGCATGATATAGAAGTTGTATAGTACAGCCTGATGTAGAAGTTGTATAGTACAGCCTGATGTAGAAGTATAATACAGCCTGATGTAGAAGTTGTATAGTACAGCCTGATGTAGAAGTATAATACAGCCTGATGTAAAAGTTGTATAGTACAGCATGATGTAGAAGTATAATACAGCCTGATGTAAAAGTTGTATAGTACAGCATGATGTAGAAGTATAATACAGCCTGATGTAGAAGTTGTATAGTGCAGCCTGATGTAGAAGTTGTATAGTACAGCCTGATGTAGAAGTATAATACAGCCTGATGTAGAAGTTGTATAGTACAGCCTGATGTAGAAGTATAATACAGCCTGATGTAGAAGTTGTATAGTACAGCCTGATGTAGAAGTATAATACAGCCTGATGTAAAAGTTGTATAGTACAGCCTGATGTAGAAGTATAATACAGCCTGATGTAAAAGTTGTATAGTACAGCATGATGTAGAAGTATAATACAGCCTGATGTAAAAGTTGTATAGTTACAGCATGATGTAGAAGTATAATACAGCCTGATGTAGAAGTTGTATAGTACAGCCTGATGTAGAAGTTGTATAGTACAGCATGATGTAGAAGTATAATACAGCCTGATGTAAAAGTATAATACAGCCTGATGTAGAAGTTGTATAGTACAGCCTGATGTAAAAGTTGTATAGTACAGCATGATGTAGAAGTATAATACAGCCTGATGTAGATGTTGTATAGTACAGCCTGATGTAGAAGTTGTATAGTACAGCATGATGTAGAAGTATAATACAGCCTGATGTAGATGTTGTATAGTACAGCCTGATGTAGAAGTTGTATAGTACAGCATGATGTAGAAGTATAATACAGCCTGATGTAGAAGTTGTATAATACAGCCTGATGTAGAAGTATAATACAGCC
The DNA here is from genome assembly GCF_003073045.1 of Pomacea canaliculata. NCBI lineage: Eukaryota > Metazoa > Mollusca > Gastropoda > Architaenioglossa > Ampullariidae > Pomacea > Pomacea canaliculata. Next base: position 34,687,335 of record NC_037593.1, read on the forward strand.
TGATGTAGAAGTTGTATAATACAGCCTGATGTAGAAGTATAATACAGCCTGATGTAGAAGTTGTATAATACAGCCTGATGTAGAAGTATAATACAGCCTGATGTAAAAGTATAATACAGCCTGATGTAAAAGTTGTATAATACAGCCTGATGTAGAAGTATAATACAGCCTGATGTAGAAGTTGTATAATACAGCCTGATGTAGAAGTATAATACAGCCTGATGTAAAAGTATAATACAGCCTGATGTAGAAGTTGTATAGTACAGCCTGATGTAGAAGTTGTATAGCACAGCATGATGTAGAAGTGCACTACGATATACAATATACAAAACAGTATGGTGGACAACTCTACAAAGAAGTGCGGTAGAGAAATGTCCGCTACTGCATGTTATGACACACTCCACTTTACAGCAGTAATGAAATTATCCCTGAATTATCCCGGAATTATCCCTAACGCGCTGACAGTTCTCTCAGCAAGTGGCTGTTGACTTGTGTGATGGCCTAAACGGTTGTGAGTGGTTCTCTCACTCTACACTCGCCGTGTGGCGCTGAACTCACGCGGTGATGACGAGTGGAAGGAGCTCACAGCCTGAGGCGCTGTTGTTGCCAGGAGACAGGAGAGTGACCAGGAGCCTGATGTCGCAGATATTAAGTGCTGCCACTGCCACACCCTCCTCTTGTCGCCAGGAGCTGTGGCGATGGCTGAGGACAGGCAGTGGATGGCACGCGCCGGGTGCCCCCCTTTCAACTGACAATAACAAAAATCAAATCTGTGGCGGCGCATGGCAGGAAGTGAAAAGTACATTAGGCGAGGGCGGCAGCGCAATCTCATTTCACCGGACAGGACCCTTCGCAAAAAGCAAATTAACACTGATACCGCTTTTGCTTTGGCTGTAGCGACGGGCCAAATGCGGTTATCTTTCCTTCTTTATTTTCCGGATTGGCCGACAAACCACTCGGCGGCTCAGAGCCTACTTCCTGTCTGGCGAGGTGCGGAGTTGTCCCGCCTGCATGCTGAAGGAACACAAAAGAAGGGCTCACCCTTACGTGTCGCCTTTTAGAGAGGAGGAGACAGGTGAGGGATGTCACCAGCCCCTTCCTCCTCTGTCTCTCCCTGTGCTTTTCATCCCCAATCTTTATCCTTTTCTAGTTTCCTCTTCCTGTCATATTTCTCGCCCACACGTGGCTTTCAAAAGTATTGGATGTCATGGAGGATGTTAGATGCTCTGGACAGTTGTGCTCCTCTAATTCTCCAGGGGTCAACAGTTGAGCCAGTGGAGGTAAACAAGTGCTGGGCATGGACCTCGGTGGTAGGCCGCCTGTCACACGCCACGTGACAAACACGCGCTGGTCTCGCCTAACCACTCACACTTTGAAACTGTTGTACAACTGCTGCACTCAGTGCATGCTCCCCTCAATCCTTGCGGGAGTCGGAACACGCACACACGTACACACACACACGCGCGCGCGCACACACACAAACACACACACACGTACACACACACGCGCGCGCGCACACACACAAACACACACACACGTACACACACACGCGCGCGCGCACACACACAAACACACACACACGTACACACACACACACACAGGTACACACACACACGCACACACACACGCACACGCACGTCATTGAAGACGATGGACACCTTCTTACTCTGCACTTTGCCCCACACACCTCGTGGCCGTTATTACAGCTGTGTACATGTGTCAGCGTGTGTGACACAGACATACCACGACTGACATGTCAGCTGTCAACCAGTCTGTGTGTCGTGCTCTGACCCTGACCTCAGCCTCTATGATGTTACCTGACGTTCTCTCACTTCAGAGAGTCTTTAGTGTGATGTCACGTGACGTGCTGAGCCCTGCTGCTCACCTGAGATTGCCTTTGTTGGTGCCGTACTTGATGTGGTTGCACAGGGCTTCGTACATGCCGCGGGCAGTGGTGATGTGGCGGGCATCGAACACCTGCAGTTTGCTCCACTGGATGCGACCGATGCAGCGGGGGGCGTTGCGCCAGCCAGTCTTGGCGCCGAAACTCAGCTCCGCCGTCGTCAGCTCGTACGACCCGCTGCGCTCCACTGACGCCAGCACTTCCGCCCACCGCTTGTGGTGCGCAGGCGTGTGGAGACTGAACACACACACACAGACCAGCACACACACAGACACATAGGTCAGAACACACACACACACACAGACACAGACCAGCACACACACACACACACACAGACACGCGCACAGACAGATAGACCAGTATTCACACACACACATAGACCAGCATTCACACACACACACAGAGACACATAGACCAGCATTCACACACACACACACACAGACACATAGACCAGCATTCACACACACACACACGCCAAAAACTGAATGACATGTTTTACGACGACTAGTATAACAATCGTGTCATGTGACTAAACAGCTATTGTGATGACGTGTAGCCTGGTGTACATATACAATCATCGAGTACTCTACCTAGTGTACATGTATAATAACTCAGTACTCTACCTAGTGTACATGTATAATAACTCAGTACTCTACCTACTGTACATATATAATAACTCAGTACTCTACCTACTGTACATGTATAATAACTCAGTACTCTACCTAGTGTACATGTATAATAACTCAGTACTCTACCTAGTGTACATATACAATCATCGAGTACTCTACCTACTGTACATGTATAATAACTCAGTACTCTACCTAGTGTACATGTATAATAACTCAGTACTCTACCTACTGTACATATATAATAACTCAGTACTCTACCTACTGTACATGTATAATAACTCAGTACTCTACCTAGTGTACATGTATAATAACTCAGTACTCTACCTAGTGTACATGTATAATGATGGAGTACACTACCTAGTGTACATGTATAATAACTCAGTACTCTACCTAGTGTATATGTATAATAACTCAGTACTCTACCTACTGTACATGTATAATAACTCAGTACTCTACCTAGTGTACATGTATAATAACTCAGTACTCTACCTAGTGTACATGTATAATAACTCAGTACTCTACCTAGTGTACATGTATAATAACTCAGTACTCTACCTAGTGTACATGTATAATAACTCAGTACTCTACCTAGTGTACATGTATAATAACTCAGTACTCTACCTACTGTACATGTCTAATAACTCAGTACTCTACCTAGTGTACATGTATAACCATAAGTACTCTACCTAGTGTACATGTATAATAACTCAGTACTCTACCTAGTGTACATGTATAACCATAAGTACTCTACCTACTGTACATGTATAATAACTCAGTACTCTACCTAGTGTACATGTATAATAACTCAGTACTCTACCTAGTGTACATGTATAATAACTCAGTACTCTACCTAGTGTACATGTCTAATAACTCAGTACTCTACCTAGTGTACATGTATAACCATAAGTACTCTACCTAGTGTACATGTATAATAACTCAGTACTCTACCTAGTGTACATGTATAATAACTCAGTACTCTACCTATGTACATGTATAATAACTCAGTACTCTACCTAGTGTACATATAAATCATACTCTACCTAGTGTACATGTATAATAACTCAGTACTCTACCTAGTGTACATGTATAATAACTCAGTACTAGTGTACATGTATAATAACTCAGTACTCTACCTAGTGTACATGTATAATAACTCAGTACTCTACCTAGTGTACATGTATAATAACTCAGTACTCTACCTAGTGTACATGTATAATAACTCAGTACTCTACCTAGTGTACATGTATAATAACTCAGTACTCTACCTAGTGTACATGTATAATAACTCAGTACTCTACCTAGTGTACATGTATAATAACTACAGTACATGTAAATAACTCATACTCTACCTAGTGTACATGTATATAACTCAGTACTCTACCTAGTGTACATGTATAATAACTCAGTACTCTACCTAGTACATGTATAATAACTCAGTACTCTACCTAGTGTACATGTATAATAACTCAGTACTCTACCTACTGTACATGTATAATAACTCAGTACTCTACCTAGTGTACATGTATATAAACTCAGTACTCTACCTAGTGTACATGTATAATAACTCAGTACTCTACCTATGTACATGTATAATAACTCAGTACTCTACCTAGTGTACATGTATAATAACTCAGTACTCTACCTAGTGTACATGTATAATAACTCAGTACTCTACCTAGTGTACATGTATAATAACTCAGTACTCTACCTAGTGTACATGTATAATAACTCAGTACTCTACCTAGTGACATGTATAATAACTCAGTACTCTACCTAGTGTACATGTATAATAACTCAGTACTCTACCTAGTGTACATGTATAATAACTCAGTACTCTACCTAGTGTACATGTATAATAACTCAGTACTCTACCTAGTGTACATGTATAATAACTCAGTACTCTACCTAGTGTACATGTATAATAACTCAGTACTCTACCTAGTGTACATGTATAATAACTCAGTACTCTACCTAGTGTACATGTATAACCATAAGTACTCTACCTAGTGTACATGTATAATAACTCAGTACTCTACCTAGTGTACATGTATAATAACTCAGTACTCTACCTAGTGTACATGTATAATAACTCAGTACTCTACCTACTGTACATGTATAATAACTCAGTACTCTACCTAGTGTACATATACAATCATCGAGTACTCTACCTAGTGTACATGTATAATAACTCAGTACTCTACCTAGTGTACATATACAATCATCGAGTACTCTACCTAGTGTACATGTATAATAACTCAGTACTCTACCTAGTGTACATGTATAATAACTCAGTACTCTACCTACTGTACATGTATAATAACTCAGGACTCTACCTAGTGTACATGTATAATAACTCAGTACTCTACCTAGTGTACATGTATAATAACTCAGTACTCTACCTAGTGTACATGTATAACAACTCAGTACTCTACCTAGTGTACATGTATAATAACTCAGTACTCTACCTAGTGTACATGTATAATAACTCAGTACTCTACCTACTGTACATGTATAACAACTCAGTACTCTACCTAGTGTACATGTATAATAACTCAGTACTCTACCTACTGTACATGTATCATCTGCACAATCAGCAAAGCCACCATTCTCTACGATGAGGTCACTTGTAGTGCTTATGTAGTCTCTTGTGGTTATAAAGTAGAAAACAGTTTTTACTCAAGTAGCCTATTATAGTTCTAAGGTAGAGAAGACAGATGTACCCAACTCCATGTAGCCTATTGTAGATATCAAGTAGAGAAGACATACTAACCCTGCTTCTAGTGTACCAAGCAGCTGTACATAAGTGTGTTTGTGTGTGTGTACGTGCAATACACTAACCCTGACGACCTACAGTATGTTATGTAATAAACATCAGACTACATCTGATGTGAGACCAGTTACTGCAGGCAACGCTAGGGGGAGGGGGAGAGTGAGGGCCCCCACACTGTAGTGCCACCGACCGTTTGTTGGAGGCGAAGTACTGCTCAATGAAGTCCTTGGCTTGCACCAGCAGGTCCTCCCCTCTCCTGGGTGGCCCTGTCTTCACGGCTGTGTTCATCAACGACCCCATGCACCTCTCTGGGGTGCAAGTCATGTTCTGGAGACACACACAGACACACAGACTGTTTGGGTTGACAACACAGACTGTGAAAACACACACACACGACTTCAAACCGCTGTGGAGTGTACGTGGTGTTCTGAACACACAGACAGTCGCTCTGGTGCAGGTAATGTTGTGAAGACATCACATACCCAGAGTGCACAAAAATACAAAACACATGCACACAACTCACACACACTTACACACACGCTGACACACACTGACACACACGCTCAAATTAACATATTCTTTCCCATACAAACATAAATATGTTTATACACTTCAAGATAAGGCATTTATATCTATCATGTGGCCGGACTATTCAGTTTTTCCATTTTACTACAAAGCTGATAACTACTAAACACTGCGACCTTTGGTTAGTCAGGATTCTAAAGCCCTATGACCTTTCACCCCGTTCCCCTTTGTTGTTCCATGAAGTAGGGCCTAAGCTCTCCTACCGAGGGTGATACAAGCGCATCACAACCACCACAGAGCTGCTGGCAGAGGAACAGGCTGGCTTCACGCCAGGTACAAGCACAGGTGAGCAGATCTTCAACTGTCACATTCTCATAGTAAAGCATCTTCAGCATCAGCGGGACCTCTACCGCAGGTTCATTGACTTTAAAAAGGCATTTGACAGAGTCTGGCACGAGGGCCTGATGTCATGTGAAGAAGAAGTCGTCGAAGTGTCGTACAATAGGTCAACGAGTACAGTGCTGCTGAACAACCAAACATGAGCTTACTGTAGCAACACAGTAGGTGTACGACAAGGATGTACCCTATCACCGGTACTGTTTAATATCTTCTTGGAGAACATCGTGCTCGAAGCTCACCACCACCATCATACTTCCATCTCAATTGGTGGAAATCCTATCGGCAGCCTACGCTTTGCAGACGACAGACCTGTTAGCAGACACTGACACAGACCTCAAGACCTCACCCACAGACTGACAGACAGTTCACATGTACATACATAGAAACCAGAACTGACAAGAGCAAAGTGATGGTTAGTGACAGTGACAAAGCAGAGATCTCTGTGAACGGGTGCAGCTCCAAGATGTCAGCTTCTTCAAATACTTGGGAGCCACCGTCTGCAAGGACGACAACTCCACGCCTGATATCCCCATCAGGATCGCAACAGCAGCAGCGGCAATGGCTAGACTACATAGGGTCTGGCATAGCCATAGCCAAATCTCATACGAAGAACACAGAACCAAAGTCTTTGTAGGAAACAAGATGGCCACACTCGTAGGACACCCAGGAACCTCTACTTTCAACAGTCAGGGTACGGAGGCTGGCCTTCTTTGTCACGTGACCCTCACGACATCCTGTGGAAGACTGTCCAAGGCACCCTGGAGGGTAAGGAACACCGCGGTGGTCAGAGGAGCAACTGACTCACGAAGGCCAGAGACTGGACTGGTCTCCTGTACAGGACTGCTGACTGTCGCCCACGGTAGACAAGATGGCGGCCTGTCAGCTGCTCGTCTGTCCATGTCATCCCCCAAAGACAGGTGGCGGTCAAGGGACCACTGGCTGACTTCTGACTCCCAAGGAAAATAAATTTTTTCACTGCGGTTGCAGGTGTTACTCGTCGGGTGAGTTATGTAGTCTACTCTACCTCGCCTTGTGTTCTATCCATCTACCACCCACCCGCACTTAGCCCACCTCGCAGCCCACAGACCACCCGACTTTTCCAAACAAAACGTGCGATGTCTTGGGTGTGTCGGTCAGCTTGCGGTCGGTCAGCCTCTGTCACTCATGTGTTCACCTCAACTGTCCACGTTCTGTAAGGGAAGGTGCGCGAGTCGGTACAACTGTCAACTGTCAGCGGCTGAAGGAATGTGTCCGTCATCTCTTTGTACGACGACGACAAGACGGACAGCACGTGCTGAGTGACACAGGGTCAGTGGATATAAAATGTATTATCTACATGAGTTACACAAGCAAACTGATTCCATCCTACTCTACTCACACCTACCTCCTACACCGCTGATACCTATCCCCTACTGCTGTCGTAGGCTACTAAGCTACTGCCAGGTAAGGAGAGGTCCCCAGGGTTTCCGGTCGGTCAGCCACTGGACAGCGGACCACTTCACCTGCACTGTGCACAGGGACCTTCCGCCGTTGTCCACAGTCACAAAGGAAAGGAGCGACCTCTGGCAGTGTGACGAACAGGGTGCAGGCAGTGATGCTACCCGCTATTGAAACGCCGAAAACAAGGGGCGCCGGGTAGTGCACTTGTCGCCCCTGCAGTCAGCGGCTAAGGTTCACATCTCGTCTCGGGACACAGCGTGTGACACCCTGTCTACAGGGCGTGGCGTCGGGGGTTTTCTCCGGGTACTCCGGTTTCCTCCTTTCTCCCTCTCCCTCCATAGTGCGAAATCGTCCTAAGGTGGAAGCACTTTCCTACTGACCAGGGAAGGGGGTGCAGGAGGGGGATCAAAGGACTGTCAGCAGTACACACTGCCTCACACTTCCTGTTCATGTCAGCTGTTGTCAGTGTCAGGACATAATGAGTATGGCATGACAGCAGATTGAGTGGTGTAACACCAGTTTGTGAGAGGTGTAACACCAGTTTGTGTGAGGTGTAACACCAGTGTGTGTGGTGTAACACCAGTGTGTGTGAGGTGTAACACCAGTGTGTGTGTAACTCCAGTGTGAGTGGTGCAATACCAGTGTGAGTGTAACACCAGTGTGTGTGGTGTAACAACAGTGTGTGTGGTGTAACACCAGTTTGAGTGTAACACCAGTGTGTGAGGTGTAACACCAGTGTGTGTGTAACTCCAGTGTGAGTGTAACACCAGTGTGTGTGGTGTAACACCAGTGTGTGTGTAACTCCAGTGTGAGTGTAACACCAGTGTGTGTGGTGTTACACCAGTGTGAATGTAACACCAATGTGAGTAGTGTAACACCAGTGTGTGTGATGTAACTCCAGTGTGAGTGTAACACCAGTGTGTGTGTAACAGTGTGTTTGGTATCACACCAGTGTGTCCATGGTATCACACCAGTGTGGTGAGGTCAGCTGACAGTGTAGAAGGCAGGTCCCTGCTTGCGTCACTTGCTGCCCGGAAGTGCCCTTCCGCTGAGGACTTGTGCTCAGTTTATTATTAGCCCCCGGCGCGTGCGGTCACAAGTGGTGGTGACTGTAGGTCAGGCTGCTTGTCACAACACTTCCCATCCAACACCTGTCTACACCACCACGCCTTGTGACTGTAGGGCCGCCATGTTTGTCACACCAGTTACAGTCATCTCTCATCTGACATATCTCTATCTGGTCCTTAGTGGGTATCACTGTCTGTGTATATATATATTGCACAGGGTATTACTAGCAGTATATACATTGTAGAGGGTATCACTGACAGTGTGTATATTGTAGAGGGAATCACTTACAGTGTGTATATTGTAATGTGTATTGCCGACAGTATAAATATTGTAGAGGGTATCGCTGACATTATATATATATTGTAGAGGGTATCACTGACAGTATATATATATTGTAGAGAGTATGGATGACAGTATATATATTGTAGAGGGTATCGCTTACAGTGTGTATATTGTAATGTGTATTGCCGACAGTATATATATATTGTAGAGGGTATCGCTGACATTATATATATTGTAGAGGGTATAGCTTAAAGTGTGTATATTGTAATGTGTATTGCCGACAGTATATATATATTGTAGAGGGTATCGCTTACAGTGTGTATATTGTAATGTGTATTGCCGACAGTATATATATATTGTAGAGGGTATCGCTGACATTATATATATTGTAGAGGGTATAGCTTAAAGTGTGTATATTGTAATGTGTATTGCTGACAGTATATATATATTGTAATGTGTATTGCTGACAGTATATATATATATTGTACAGGGTATTACTGACATTATATATATTGTAGAGAGTATCACTGACAGTATATATATATTGTAGAGAGTATGGATGACAGTATATACATTGTAGAGGGTATCACTGACAGTGTGTATATTGTAGAGGGAATCACTTACAGTGTGAATATTGTAATGTGTATTGCCGACAGTATATATATATTGTAGAGGGTATCGCTGACATTATATATATATTGTAGAGGGTATCACTGACAGTATATATATATTGTAGAGAGTATGGATGACAGTATATACATTGTAGAGGGTATCACTGACAGTGTGTATATTGTAGAGGGAATCACTTACAGTGTGTATATTGTAATGTGTATTGCCGACAGTATAAATATTGTAGAGGGTATCGCTGACATTATATATATATTGTAGAGGGTATCACTGACAGTATATATATATATTGTAGAGAGTATGGCTGACAGTATATATATTGTAGAGGGTATCACTGACATTATATATATATTGTAGAGAGTATGGCTGACAGTATATATATTGTAGAGGGTATCGCTGACATTATATATATATGTAGAGGGTATCGCTGACATTATATATATATTGTAGAGGGTATCACTGACAGTATATATATATATTGTAGAGAGTATGGCTGACAGTATATATATTGTAGAGGGTATCGCTTACAGTGTGTATATTGTAATGTGTATTGCCGACAGTATATATATATTGTAGAGGGTATCGCTGACATTATATATATTGTAGAGGGTATAGCTTAAAGTGTGTATATTGTAATGTGTATTGCTGACAGTATATATATATTGTACAGGGTATTACTGACATTATATATATATGTAGAGGGTATCACTGACATTATATATATATTGTAGAGGGTATCACTGACATTATATATATATTGTAGAGGGTATCGCTGACATTATATATATTGTAGAGGGTATAGCTTAAAGTGTGTATATTGTAATGTGTATTGCTGACAGTATATATATATTGTACAGGGTATTACTAGCAGTATATACATTGTAGAGGGTATAGCTTAAAGTGTGTATATTGTAATGTGTATTGCTGACAGTATATATATATTGTACAGGGTATTACTGACATTATATATATATGTAGAGGGTATCACTGACATTATATATATATTGTAGAGGGTATCGCTGACATTATATATATATATTGTAGAGGGTATAGCTTAAAGTGTGTATATTGTAATGTGTATTGCTGACAGTATATATATATATTGTACAGGGTATTACTGACATTATATATATATTGTAGAGGGTATAGCTTAAAGTGTGTATATTGTAATGTGTATTGCTGACAGTATATATATATTGTACAGGGTATTACTAGCAGTATATACATTGTAGAGGGAATCACTTACAGTGTGTATATTGTAATGTGTATTGCCGACAGTATATATATATTGTAGAGGGTATCGCTGACATTATATATATTGTAGAGGGTATCACTGACAGTATATATATATTGTAGAGGGTATCACTATATATATATTAATGAGGGTATCACTAGCAGTATATATATATTGTAGAGGGTATCGCTGACATTATATATATATTGTAATGTGTATTGCCGACAGTATATATATATTGTAGAGGGTATTACTAGCAGTATATATATATTGTAGAGGGTATAGCTGACAGTGTGTATATTGTAATGTGTATTGCCGACAATATTTATATTGTAGCGGGTGTCAAGATGTAATGTGCAGTAACACATGGATTGAGTGATCGGCCCCTGACTGAGGGAAATGTCCTCACCTCAATGGTGTGTTTAGAGAAGCAGGAGAACATGCGCTCAAAAACATTAACTCAATGACAGGTGTAGACAAAGGAGCTCAATGATTTGTGTAAAGGACTGACCCCATGATTTGTGTAAAGAAGGACTGACCCCATGATTTGTGTAAAGAAGGACTGACCCCATGATTTGGGTAAAGAAGGACTGACCCCATGATTTGTGTAAAGGACTGACCCCATGATTTGTGTAAAGGACTGACCCCATGATTTAACAAATAGCAGTAAACTGAGTTCAATGACGAGTAAAGAGTGAAAGAAACATTGGTTGACCTCAATAGTTTGTTTAAAAATGTTGGACGTCAGTTAAATTATTAAAGAACTGTACAACGGTTGACTGACCCTAGTGATGTATGTAAACTATATCACGAGAGCACTGACCTCCACCACTCACACAACCAACGGCACAACGGTTGACTGACCTCGATGACTTTCTGGTGCAGGACGTCCACAAAGGTCTTGTTGTCCAGCAGGTTGTGGACTTTGGCGAACCGCTTGGGGCTGGTGGCCGACCCACGCCGCTCACCTCTCTGCGCCCCTCCGCTGTGTCTGTTGCGGGCTCCCCCCATTCTCCCCTCGTCTGTGTCCGAGGCCTCGCCGTCCGTTTGATTCTCCGGCGAACTCTGATCTTGCGGTTGCAGATGGCCGTTACTAGGTTTGTGATTGTAGTTGTCGTCTGCACTGTGGGCCGCAGGGCGAGGGTTGCTGCTGATGACAAAGCGCTTGGGTGTTTGATGGCCGTCGCTGGAGCTCTCGATGCGCACGTCGCCCTTGACGACGACGGTAATCTGGTCGTTGTCCTGGACGATCTCGATGGCCTTGCGGCTGTGGCCAATGGCCTGTTGTCCACTCACAGATCCCAATTCCGACATTTCGCCGTTGGATCGTTTGTCCGGAACGTTTGGTGTCGTCAAGACAATCTTTGGCGAACCCCTGATCTCGTGTTCCAGGATGGTGTCTTCAACTGATTTTTTGTCATCGTTTGTCACAACGGCCATGGTGTCATGGAGGGCAAGACCTGGACTGCTGCTGACGTCATCCGGACACGCAGTGTGGGTGGCCTCGATGACGTCAAGCGTGTCCACATCGGCAGCTCCAGCGTTCTTATTGTCGGCGTTGTCATCGCTCCCCTTACACAGGCGCTTGATAGTCTTCACCGGCGACGACGAGCCGTTGGAGGAAAAGGTCTTGCGCAGGCGCCCCATCAGCGAGTCTTGCACGGCGCGCGTGACGCGCACGGTGTGGGGCAAGCCACTCTCCAGGAAGGTGGTCTGCAGGTGGGTGGTGTAGCCCTCGGGACCCCGCAGCAGCAGCACGACTGGAGCATCTGTCGGCACCGCCTTCAGGATCTCGATGGCGCTGTCGTAGCTCATGTCGGCCAGGTTGATGTCGTTGATGCGGAGGATGATATCTCCAACCTACTCAGGGTGTGGGCGTAAACATAAACACAAAACAACAACAATACAACTTTATTAACCCACAGGGGGAGATGCCACATACTACTCGTACTAACAATATATACAGATAAGTAATACCTGTACCTGTGAGCAATAACGAACAGTAACAAAGCAGAGACTGCTGTAGTGGGGACACAGGGGAGACAAGTCGTGCCCAAAGCCGGCATAACAACAATGAAGCAGGTTGGGAAGATCTCACTCATCAACACCTGCACGTGCCACAGGTTGTTTACCAGCGTTTTCCTCGTGATTGACAGATGACATGTTGTCAACACCATACCAAGCAACTTTATCTTTGTATCTTTCTATCTGTGCTCAGGTCCTGTGGTGTGCAGTTCCGGTATAAGACATACACTTCTTATTGTTGGGTGCAGATCTTAGGTCCTTCGTTACCCAGGGTACATTACTAGCAAAGAGGACATTGTCCATGGGGCATGACTGCGTCAACACAAAAAGTGTATTATACAGCAAACCCTCTACACCTGCACCCACCTGCACAAGCCCTCTACAGTACATAACTCTACACCTACAGCATACAACTCTACACCTGCACAAGCCCTCTACACCTGCACCCACCTGCACAAGCCCTCTACACCTGCACCCACCTGCACAAGCCCTCTACAGTACATAACTCTACACCTACAGCATACAACTCTACACCTGCACAAGCCCTCTACACCTGCACCCACCTGCACAAGCCCTCTACAGTACATAACTCTACACCTACAGCATACAACTCTACACCTGCACAAGCCCTCTACACCTGCACCCACCTGCACAAGCCCTCTACAGTACATAACTCTACACCTACAGCATACAACTCTACACCTGCACAAGCCCTCTACACCTGCACCCACCTGCACAAGCCCTCTACAGTACATAACTCTACACCTACAGCATGCAACTCTACACCTGCACCCACCTGCACAAGCCCTCTACACCTGCACCCACCTGCACAAGCCCTCTACAGTACATAACTCTACACCTACAGCATACAACTCTACACCTGCACAAGCCCTCTACACCTGCACCCACCTGCACAAGCCCTCTACAGTACATAACTCTACACCTACAGCATGCAACTCTACACCTGCACCCACCTGCACAAGCCCTCTACACCTGCACCCACCTGCACAAGCCCTCTACACCTGCACCCACCTGCACAAGGCCGCTCTCCTCTGCGATGCCACCGGCCACCAGGTCAGCCACGACGACGAAGGGCTTCTGTGTGCGCTGCTTGACCAGGAAGCCCAGGCCGCCATGTTTCTGTTTCACCAGCTTGACACGAATGGTGTTGGGCAGGGTTTCCGTGGACCCTGGCATGGTGCTGGTGACGTCACGGGACGATCCTGCTATGTCAGGTCGCGTCACTTGCCGGTGACGTCACTGGGCTATGCGCTCCTGTCTTAGTTTACTGGTGGGGTGACGTGTCACTGGCACTTTGATCACTGTACTCAGCTGTTTGGGAGAATGTTTGGTGTAACGTGTGTTGTTCACATTTGCACGTCACTACTTTGTGCGTTACTTGGATACAAAGTTATCTTGTTACAAGTGTGGTGTTCACTTGCACGAGACCGGATTGTGTTCAGTCCAAGAGCAGTCATGTGATCTCAGTTCTCCAGATATCAGTTCGATTCTACTTGAGGCCCGATGTAAGGAGAGACTGTAACGTAGCGGTGACGTTTGTGTAGACACAAGGTGAGGAGAGCTTGGTCACAACGAAGTCTCAATGACCTGTAACAACAAATAACGACGATAATCATGATACGTGCTTGTATTTTTATTATTACAATAATTACATGTGAGTATACTTGAATCATTAAATACATATTTAATATTTTATTATTTGAACTACATGGGAGCTAACTTCTGTGCTAATCACACCTGATGTACAAGTCAGGCTGTGTTCATCCGCCTGCCCCTCCTTCACTCAGTTACTAGCCGGACGTGTCTGGTGAGGGGCTGGGCTGAAGCCCTGGGTCGCTGATAGAGCACTCAGTGAACTGCTCATCTACCCGACACGTTGCTTGACCTTGACATACAGTAGGGGGTGGGGGAGGAGGCTGCACGTACTAGCCTGGATGCAGGCGGAAATGACGTCACCTTAGCCTGGGTGATAAGGACAGATAACTCCACACAGCCATTTGACTCGTCACACAATGACCTCAGGCTGTGATGGCGGGAAGAGGGAAATATGTTATGATTTTGTGTTACTTTGTTTTATAGCATCTGTTTGCCTCTCCGTTTGCGCTGTGAAACATAGTCTAACAAACAAACAACACAAACTGTAGTGTTGATGTTTACCCACGTGTCACCTTCACCAGCGAAATGATTTCATGATATGCGCGGCTTGCAGCTGCTGGACAATGTTGAAAATAAGATAAGTAAGGTGACCACACGTTTCGGGGGCGAAAGCGCGACGCGTGCCGATGATGGTGTCGTCGCCGAAAAAAGTGGGGGGGGGGCGCTGTGGGGGGCCTTTCCTCTGACTTTGCCGAGTATAGTGATGCTTTCAACGGCAGATCTGTCCACGCCACTACAGTATTCCATTTTAAATAGAAAACGGTATTTAAAATTTAAATTAAAATATTCCTACCTTATCTCCAGCTCAGCCAACTTTGCGGACGTGAGGGGAGGCACTGTGTAAATTATCGACGATAATGCTACCGATAATCCGGCACCTTCGTCATCTTGCAAGGCGGTTGCTCCCAAACCGTACTTCATAGACCGTGAATCTCTTTGTCAAGTTTCGGTTCTTGCAAGATAGTGTCATAATTTTTTTCAGAAGGATTTCTCCAATTTTCGCTGTCAAAGTTGCCACTTCGCTTCCTTTCAGTGTTTCCACTTTTCACTGGCGATGTTCGTTTCGTCACCGGCGATGTACCAGCGGCGCGTGCAATAAGATGTCGGCCGGCAGGTCATCATCGTCACGGGTCAAACACCGGAGCCCGCAGAGCGAAGAAAAAGAAGTCGGGATCAACAAGACACCGCCAAAAGGCAAAAGCCAAAACCAAAGGCGAGGATGCGAATCAGTGTACGATATTCAGATTTTTAAAGACAACCGGGACATTTGATGGACTTGCCAGAAAGCCAGAAAGCGGGACATTGGGACAGGCGGGACACGAGGTCAAAAGCGTCAGGTCACCTTAAGATAAGAGGAGGTAGCACCAGCATTTGACAACACTCCCAACCTTAGAACAAATTATTGACACCTGCCCTGTGTGAATTACTGTGACCTGCATTGTGTGAATTACTGTGACCTGCCCTGTGTGAATTACTGTGACCTGCATTGTGTGAATTACTGTGACCTGCCCTGTGTGAATTATTGTGACCTGCATTGTGTGAATTACTGTGACCTGCCCTGTGTGAATTACTGTGACCTGCATTGTGTGAATTACTGTGACCTGCCCTGTGTGAATTACTGTGACCTGCCCTGAGTGAATTACTGTGACCTGCCCTGTGTGAATTACTGTGACCTGCCCTGTGTGAATTACTGTGACCTACCCTGAGTGAATTACTGTGACCTGCCCTGTGTGAATTACTGTGACCTACCCTGAGTGAATTACTGTGACCTGCACTGTGTGAATTACTGTGACCTGCCCTGTGTTAATTACTGTGACCTGCCCTGTGTGAATTACTGTGACCTGCCCTGTGTTAATTACTGTGACCTGCCCTGTGTGAATTACTGTGACCTGCCCTGTCACAGGACTGACTCACAAAGGTCAAAGACTGGACTGGTCTCCTGTACAGGATCTGCTGACTGTCGCCCACAATAGACAAGATGGCGGCCTGTCAGCTGCTAGTCTACCCATGTACCACCTTTATTAATCTCAGTGGGCTCTAAAACTTGGGAAGTGACCTCAGTTCCATAAATAGAACAAGTGCTATTTATAGAATAGAGATACATTTCAACAATGTCCCCACCCTCCAGCGACAGGTACCAGTGAGAGAGCGAAAGACTGGCAAGATAGAGAGAAGGACAAGGGAAGGATTGAATTGTGCAATCGTCCATTTGGACCATTCTTAAGACACAACCACCTGCATACAAAAATATGACTGACTAGTCATCTGTAGCTGGACTGCCGATGGAACAAAGTATTTAAGTGCCTGTTACTTCTGTAGACAGGGCTGGCACACCGTCTACCTCACCTCAGTGAAACACAGTGGTCCTGCTATGGGGGACTAGCTGCACTGGGCTCCCTCCCTTGTTAGTCATGTAGAGTGGTCGTGAGGGTTAAATAAACTGTGGTGTTGTCTCCTAGTGGTCGTGAGGGTTAAATAAACTGTGGTGTTGTCTCCTAGTGATCGTGAGGGTTAAATAAACTGTGGTGTTGTCTCCTAGTGATCGTGAAGGTTAAATAAACTGTGGTGTTGTCTCCTAGTGATCGTGAGGGTTAAATAAACTGTGGTATTGTCTCCTAGTGATTGTAAGGGTTAAATAAAATGTGGTATTGTCTCCTAGTGATTGTAAGGGTTAAATAAACTGTGGTATTGTCTCCTAGTGATTGTAAGGGTTAAATAAAATGTGGTATTGTCTCCTAGTGATTGTAAGGATGAAATAAACTGTAATGTTGTCACATGTTAGTGATCTGCAGTCCTCACAAGGGTTGAGATAAAGAGACATTCTCACTTAGTGATCAGACTCAAAAAGAAAACAAAGTGTCAGCGTTTTGTAAATTCTTACCCTTGAAGTGCTAACGTGGCCTGATGGTCTGAAGATTCCTCCCTCGTGGTATTTAGAAAAGTCCCCTTGGCTACTGTTTCACCAGTGAAACACGTGATCACGTGACAGTAAAAGCAGTGTGTGCGATCTTGCAGCACACCAGTGCTCTAGACAAGTCCACAACTTTTTCCTTCTATGGAATAAATTAGACTGAAGACAGGTTTTTCAAAAGCTAGAAAATGTCAGAGTTCGAGTGGAATCAACAAGCGTGGACAGGTCTCAGCAAGAGTGGATGCGTAGACCAGACCCACATGTGAAAAGGTTTTTTCAAATGAAGGCAGGCAGGTAGTCCCGGATGTTGGTAGTTTGTCCCGAATGTAGTTCAATGGTGTCAAGAACTTATGTCCTCGAGACAAATAACTTGCAGGCGCTTGCTGTGTGGTACAAGCTGTACACAACCGGCCATCCGCCCAGAAAACGTGTACCAGCACATTGCCAAAGTGACTATCGTGTACAGAAAGTGAACTCTAACTGCAGGGAGAGCAAACGGTTGTCATCCACACAACCCTAACCCCACAAGTCCAATATAATTGTTCGGGAAATGAAAGGCTAGCGACTTGCTCAGCACGCGACACAATGTCAGAGAAGTGTGAGCAGGAGGCTCGGGGCTGTGGACGTCCAGCAGGAAACAAGCTTCGACACCAACTAAACTGGAAGAAGACGGAAAATGCGTTGTGCAGCCATCAGCCAGACAACCCTGGCCACACTTCTCGCAGATAGTCGCCCCTGTGTGTCCAGTACACCACACACCACAGACAGACAGCTGCCCCACACACGGTCAGTGTCGGTTATTCTTTGGTGCACAGCATGCCAGTGTCTGTTGGTTGTTGTCCTCCTACACACCAAGTGCCTGTTGGTCGTTGTCCTCCTACACACCAAGTGTCTGTTGGTTGCTGTCCTCCTACACACCAAGTGTCTGTTGGTTGCTGTCCACACTGACCACCTAGTGTCCTACTCACCAAGTGCCTGTTGCTGTCCACACTGACCACCTAGTGTCTGAGTTCAGTCCTTCTCACCAAGTGTCTGTTAGTTGTCTACACTGACCACCTAGTGTCCTACACACCAAGTGCCTGTTGCTGTCTACACTGACCACCTAGTGTCCTACTCACCAAGTGCCTGTTGCTGTCTACACTGACCACCTAGTGTCCTACTCACCAAGTGCCTGTTGCTGTCTACACTGACCACCTAGTGTCCTACTCACCAAGTGCCTGTTGCTGTCCACACTGACCACCTAGTGTCTGCCGGACGCCAAGAGGCCAGGAGGGTTGGAGTCGATTCTCTGGCCTACAACAGCAGTCAGGCTCCTTCAGCGCCCACAAGCGGTGTGGGGAGAGTGGGTGGTGGGGATGGGGCAGGACAGGGATCTGGTAGCGCTAATGAAGGGTGGAAGGGAGAAGGGAGGTGGGTGGATGTGGGGCCTGCTTTTTTTAGTTTGTTTTAACATCAGAAAATATTAGGCCCATTAGAAGGGAGTGGAGGTCGTAGACTGTAGGGAAGGCAGGCTGAGTGGGGAGTCAGGTTACAGCGATGGCAGTTGGTCGTCAACCTGGACCGGAAGTTTATGCTATTGAGGCTCTATTTTCTGCGCGCAGCACTGCCTATCTACAGACGGTGACCAAGTGGATGTAACTCTTACTGAAGACAGCTCTTGCTTACTCCCCCACCGCCCCTTCCCTCCTCTCTTTCTCGAGCTTTGTGAGTCAAGAATCTGAGCTGCACCCATGACTACACATCCGTGTTTGTGCGCGTGAGCATGCTGTTATACTAAGGTCAAGACGTGTGTGTGTGTGTGCGAGTGTGTGTGTGTGTGTGTGTGTGTGTGTGTGTTTGTGCGAGTGTGTGTGTGTGTTTGTGCGAGTGTGTGTGTGTGTGTGTGTGTGTGTGTGTGCGTGTGTGTGTGCCTGTGTGTTTGTGCGAGTGTGTGTGTGCGTATGTGTGTGCGAGTGTGTGTGTGTGTGTGTGCGTATATGTGTGCGAGTGTGTGTGCAAGCGTGTGTGTGTGTGCGAGTGTGTGCGTGTGTGCAAGCGTGTATGTGTGCGAGTGTGTGCCTGTGTACAGCTGCAGCTGCGTGTCGTTCAACTGCCGTCGTCCTGGCAGGTCAGTCGTCAGTACGACTTGGAGGGTACTCTATGAACTACGTCACACTGTGACGTCAGCCTTGGACTACACTGATGATATCAACCTCCAACTACACTAATGGCGTCTGACTTAAAGCAAAGCTAATAATGTCAGCCTTGCACTACACTAATGACGTCTGACTTAACAAAGCTAATAATGTCAACTATGGACTACACTGATGACGTCAACTACGGACTACACTGATGACGTCAGACCTAAAGCAAAGCTAATAATGTCAGCCTTGCACTAAACTAATGACGTGAACTACGGACTACACTAATGACGTCTGACTTAACAAAGCTAATAATGTCAACTATGGACTACACTGATGACGTCAACTACGGACTACACTGATGACGTCAGACCTAAAGCAAAGCTAATAATGTCAGCCTTGCACTAAACTAATGACGTGAACTACGGACTACACTAATGACGTCTGACTTAACAAAGCTAATAATGTCAACTATGGACTACACTAATGACGTCAGACCTAAAGCAAAGCTAATAATGTCAGCCTTGCACTAAACTAATGACGTGAACTACGGACTACACTAATGACGTCTGACTTAACAAAGCTAATAATGTCAACTATGGACTACACTAATGACGTCAGACCTAAAGCAAAGCTAATAATGTCAGCCTTGCACTACACTAACGACGTCAACCTTGACTACAATGACTACATTACTGGTGACAGACTGTAAACGGCTCAGACTCGTCAGCCAGCTCGCCCTCTGTCACAACGCCAGCCTTAGCCCCGAGGCCAGCTCGCCCTTTGCCCTCGACCCTACGTCATCTACACGCCCTCCCCCACCCACCCACTTCATCGTTAGCTTCTTCCATCCCCCAACCCTCTTCGTCATCGCTCGTCGCGTGACCTCCAAGGCGATTCAAGAGAAGGAGGAAAAAGGGAAAAGCAGGCCCGTGACAAAAAGCTGCCATTGACAAGGGCCCAGGCCAAACACGATCGCTGGTCTCCCCTTGTCGGAGTGTTGCCCGTGAGACAATATGGCGGCGGAGGGCCCCGAGACGTTCTCAGCGGCAGCATGTTCAACGTCACGCGCTCATGATGCAACTCAAGCAGCACGTGCGCTCGACTGCCTTAGTTTAGAGGATAAAGGACAGGGGGACTGTTCATGCACTCCTCCCATGTCTGCTCCCCCTCTCCATGGGGGGAAACACGTCAGGGCGACAGGCTGCCATTGACCCTCGGCCATGCTGGACCTGGACCCTACCCTGTAACCCCTTGTCTCCAAGTAACAGTAACAATGTAACCCGATATAACAGATGGTGTGTTGTGTGTTGTGTGTGTGGTGTATATTTTGTGTTACATATGTTGTGTGTTGTGTTCTACATATGTTGTGTGTTACTTATGTTGTGTGTTACATATGTTGTGTGTTGTGTGCTACATATGTTGTGTTGTGTGCTACATATGTTGTGTGTTGTGTGTTACATATGTTGTGTGTTGTGTGTTACATATGTTGTGTGTTACTTATGTTGTGTGTTACTTATGTTGTGTGTTACATATGTTGTGTGTTGTGTGCTACATATGTTGTGTTGTGTGCTACATATGTTGTGTGTTGTGTGTTACATATGTTGTATGTTGTGTGTTACATATGTTGTGTGTTGTGTTCTACATATGTTGTGTGTTACTTATGTTGTGTGTTACATATGTTGTGTGTTGTGTGCTACATATGTTGTGTGTTGTGTGCTACATATGTTGTGTTGTGTGTTACATATGTTGTGTGCTACATATGTTGTGTGTTACTTATGTTGTGTGTTACATATGTTGTGTGTTGTGTGCTACATATGTTGTGTTGTGTGCTACATATGTTGTGTGTTGTGTGTTACATATGTTGTGTGTTGTGTGTTACATATGTTGTGTGCTACATATGTTGTGTTGTGTGTTACATATGTTGTGTGTTGTGTGCTACATATGTTGTGTTGTGTGCTACATATGTTGTGTGTTGTGTGTTACATATGTTGTGTGCTACATATGTTGTGTTGTGTGCTACATATGTTGTGTGTTGTGTGTTACATATGTTGTGTGCTACATATGTTGTGTGTTACTTATGTTGTGTGTTACATATGTTGTGTGTTGTGTGCTACATGTTGTATGTTGTTATGTCATAGCCTTGCACTTCAAAGGGTGTCGACCTCACGCGGCCGCTGTCCACTCATACACAAAGTCGCTGGTTTGTGGCCTTTGTGCGATTGGTCGGTCAGCTTCCTGTGTTGTCCGTTAAACATGGGTTAGGGTTCCTGATTTATGATATAATGGCAAGAGGATAGGTCCACTTTCCACTGTTTCTGTCGGCACATTAATGATACATCTTGGATGTTGTGCAAATCAAAGGCTTTTACAAACATTTGTTGATGTGCTACTGTGTGGCCGTTACAGCTGTAACCGATCTTCACAACTTGTGTGTTACGTCACACGGCACGCCGTGACCCACCTTCTCTAGAGACGTTATACCACAGTTGACATTTAGACTTTTACATCTGCTGGCTTTGGTTTGCTGTCATCAGCACGGCTATCCCACACCTTATGTGTCACTGCCATGATCACGGCTATCCCACACCTTATGTGTCACTGCCATGATCACGGCTATCCCACACCTTATGTGTCACTGCCATGATCACGGCTATCCCACACCTTATGTGTCACTGCCATGATCACGGCTATCCCACACCTTATGTGTCACTGCCATGATCACGGCTATCCCACACCTTATGTGTCACTGCCATGATCACGGCTATCCCACACCATATGTGCCACTGCCATGATCACGGCTATCCCACACCACATGTGTCACTATCAGGTGAAATGTGCTGGCATGCCGTCCTACGGTTTGAGCGCTGGAACCCAGTTGATTGCAAACAACAAAATGTCGGAGTGTTGGAAAGTACGAGAAGAGAAGCAGGGAGGTGTAGTGCATAGAAAGCTTACAGGCGGGTGAAAGGCTGATGCCTGTGATGCCCGGATGTTACAGGCTATACACAACTGTCTGACAATGCAGCTTGAAGGAGCGGCCAGTAATGCCAGTGTGCCACAGGGCCTAAAATATTATCTGACAATGCATCTTGAAAGAGGTGGCCTCAATGAGGTGTCCACGAATGGCGGGCAAGGGAGGAAAGCCAAGATTTGTCGGCCTTTGTCTGTGGAAGGAGGGACAACTTCGTCCCGTCTGGCGCCGACACAATAGTGGGGGAGATAAACGCACTTTTCATTTGCACGTGTCGCCACTTGGTGCTGCATGCAGATTAACGACCTTTTCATGGCCAACACCGGGCACTAACAACACCAGGCCCTCCCACTACTGGCCACTGGCAAACACAAGGGGAGACAACAAGGACGTCACAACGACAGATATTAGAGTGGCCGATCCTGATCGTCACAAAGAAGAAAAGTGGCAAATCCCTGCAAATCCTGAAGCTCAAACTGCTTTTCACTCCATTCTACGCACAAAAAACAGGGTCACCATCCTGCCTTCATGATACCGTCATCCTGCTGTCATCCTGCTGTCATCGTCTACATATGGTGGCTGCTTACTAGCAGGTGATACATTGTTACACACGTCTACACACGATGCCTGGTGTCTCGATGTAGTCAGACATTTTTTGTCTATTTCTAGCAAAATCGCTCCAGTAGATGAGACAGCGGTTGTTACTGGCTACAACGTCTTGAATTCCATATACAGTGTACAATATACCTCTCTGTAGCCTACACACTAGACTGACACACGGACTACACGCTAGACTGACACACTAGACTGACACACAGACTACACACTAGACTGACACACGGACTACACGCTAGGCTGACACACTAGACTGACACACAGACTACACACTAGACTGACACACTAGACTGACACACAGACTACACACTAGACTGACACACGGACTACACACTAGACTGACACACGGACTACACACTAGACTGACACACAGACTACACACTAGACTGACACACGGACTACACACTAGACTGACACACTAGACTGACACACAGACTACACACTAGGCTGACACACAGACTACACACTAGACTGACACACTAGACTGACACACGGACTACACACTAGACTGACACACAGACTACACACTAGACTGACACGCGGACTACACACTAGACTGACACACGGACTACACGCTAGTCTGACACACGGACTACACGCTAGTCTGACACACAGACTACACGCTAGACTGACACACGGACTACACACTAGACTGACACACAGACTACACACTAGACTGACACACAGACTACACACTAGACTGACACACAGACTACACACTAGACTGACACACAGACTACACGCTAGTCTGACACACGGACTACACACTAGACTGACACAGGGACTACACACTAGACTGACACACAGACTACACGCTAGGCTGACACACAGACTACACGCTAGTCTGACACACGGACTACACGCTAGTCTGACACACGGACTACACGCTAGTCTGACACACGGACTACACGCTAGACTGACACACAGACTGACACACAGACTACAAGCTAGTCTGACACACGGACTACACACTAGACTGACACACGGACTACACGCTAGACTGACACACAGACTGACACACAGACTACACGCTAGGCTGACACACAGACTACACACTAGACTGACACATGGACTACACACTAGACTGACACACAGACTACACGCTAGTCTGACACACAGACTACACGCTAGACTGACACACAGACTACACACTAGTCTGACACACGGACTACACACTAGACTGACACACGGACTACACGCTAGTCTGACACACGGACTACACACTAGACCGCATGCGGCCCGCGAAACATTTTTGTGCGCACCGCGGCCACGTCCGCGGTGTATCTGTATGTTGTGCTTGGTGACTAACTCCCGCGGTGAAAATTACCGCCGTTCACAAGCGAAATACACTGCATTCTGCACCAAGAAGCACTCTGTGGCAAAAGTCTACAAATGAAGAACGTGATGGATGTTGTCGTGAAGTCGGTGAACTTCATACGTGCACGGGGTCTCAACCACAGACAGTTTGTGTCATTTCTAGCTGATTTAGAAACGGAATACGGAGAGTTGCTGTATCTTATGGAAGTCAGATGGTTGAGTCGTGGAAAAGTGCTGCAGAGATTTTTTGAACTGAGACGGGAAATAGCATTGTTCGTGGCAATGAAAGACAGAGACATACCTCAGCTCAGTGACCCAATGTTTTTGTCGGATCTTGCTTTTCTTACTGACATCAAGCAACATCTCAATACACTCAATTCACAACTACAGGGCTCAAAGCAGCTGATTACCGTGATGTTTGACCGCATCAAATCATTCAGATGCAAGCTGACTTTGTGGGCCACTCAGGTGGCAGATGGAAACCTGGCTCATTTCTCTTTTGTACAGAGCATAACGGTTGAACCACAGCGCCTGAAAGACTACGTAGACATCCTCTCCAGACTAGTGGAAGATTTTGAACACCACTGTCAGCAACTCACTGCTCTCGAACCACAGTTTGTCCTTCTTGCCACTCCGTTCGCAGTTGATGTGAAAAACGTGACAGAGGAAGTCCAGATGGAACTACTGCACCTGCAGTGTGACACTGTTCTGAAGCAAAAATACGTTGATGTTGGAGTTCCAGATTTCTACCAGTTTCTTCCTAGAGAGAATTTTCCAAACTTATTCTGCTCAGCTGCTAGAATTCTAGCGATGTTTGGGAGTACGTACGTTTGCGAACAGTTTTTCTCCAGAATGAAGATCAACAAAACAACATTACGATCAAGACTGACTGATGAGCATCTGACAGCAACCTTGCGGCTTGCCACTACACGCGACTTCAGGCCTAACGTCGATGTCTGGTCTCTGCCAAACGATCTCAGCTGAGTGGACAGAAACAGGAGTGACGAGCCATCTGTAGTAGGCCTAGTAATTATAGTTGGGTTTTGTTTTTTTTTTTTTTTTTGGAACTACAGTTTCTGCTTTTTTATTAGTGACAGAGACAACGTCAACTTATTTTAATAAACTAAACTGCCTGTTCATGTAATAAACTACACTAAATGTAATTAATAATTATAAAAACTTTATTTTAGCATTTAACTGCAGTGACAGTAGTGTTGGTAAAATTTAACGAAAAAACATTTTGTTTTCGTGGTGCGGCCCGCTGACTGGCTGTTACTTTCCACTGCGGCCCACATGCTAATATGAGTTTGAGACCCCTGAACTAGACTGACACACGGACTACACGCAAGGCTGACACACGGACTACACACTAGACTGACACACCAACTACACGCTAGGCTGACACACGGACTACACACTAGACTGACACACAGACTACACACTAGACTGACACACCAACTACACGCTAGGCTGACACACGGACTACACACTAGACTGACACACGGACTACACACTAGACTGACACGCGGACTACACGCTAGGCTGACACACGGACTACACACTAGACTGACACACAGACTACACACTAGACTGACACACCAACTACACGCTAGGCTGACACACGGACTACACACTAGACTGACACACGGACTACACACTAGACTGACACACGGACTACACACTAGGCTGACACACTGACTACACGCTAGGCTGACACACTAGAATGACACACAGACTACACACTAGACTGACACACTGACTACACGCTAGGCTGACACACGGACTACACACTAGACTGACACACGGACTACACGCTAGGCTGACACACGAACTACACGCTAGTCTGACACACAGACTACACGCTAGTCTGACATACGGACTACACGCTAGGCTGACACACGGACTACACACTAGACTGACACACGAACTACACACTAGAATGACACACGAACTACACGCTAGGCTGACACACGAACTACACGCTAGGCTGACACACGGACTATACGCCATGTACACGTGCACTCGCCAATGCTCGCTACGGGCCTTAATGAAAGTAACAAGAGGAGGAGTTATTGCACCTGCTTTTTCACCTGTCGTCCCATCAAAAGACCCTCGTGAATGTCTTCTGCTACTTTCCAGCGAATGTGCCACAGGTGACAGCCGCCATCCGCGTAACAGCTTTCTCACCCGTGCAGTAGACAGTCGTCAGTTCAGGGCTGACGAGCACGAGCAGCGGGTATTAGGAGTCACGCAGTCCTCCCTCCATTGTCCCCCCCAACACTGTTCCACACCCCCCACACACACCCCAACACACACTCGTCCTGTGCTGACGGACTAGCGCCACGACTGTGGCTCGTCTGTGGTGTACATGCGCCGCTAATTAGCTAATTAGGTTATTAATAACCCGCCCTCGTACAGCGCCATTTCCACGTGACGTACAAACATGGCGGCTTACGTTACTGGACGTAGCAGTTGCTGCATGCTTATGTTTATTTATTTGTTGTGTCTAGCCGTCCGGTCGTGAGTTCGTCAGTGAGTGAAGTGAGTGTGGGCTGTACCCGGGGTAGATCCCTTGCCCTCACCTCCCCTTGGGTGTAAGTACCCTGTACTGTCTTTGGGCAGGCACGACATCAGCGCCACTTGTGCTACAGTGTTATACCGGTTATAGGTGGTTATGTGTGGTTATGTGTTGCACTAGTTATAGGTGGTTACGTGTTATACCAGTTATATATGGTTACATGTTATACCAGTTATTCGTGGTTATGTGTTACACTAGTTATATGTGGTTGTGTGTTACACTAGTTATAGGAGGTTACATGTTATACCAGTTATGCATGGTTATGTGTTACACTAGTTATAGATGGTTGCGTGTTATACCAGTTATACGTGGTTATGTGTTACATTAGTTATAGGAGGTTACATGTTATACCAGTTATATGTGGTTACATGTTATACCGGTTATAGGTGGTTATGTGTTACACTAGTTATAGGTGGTTGCGTGTTATACCAGTTATACGTGGTTATGTGTTACACTAGTTATAGGTGGTTACATGCTATACCAGTTATATGTGGTTACATGTTATACCAGTTATACGTGGTTATGTGTTACACTAGTTATAGGTGGTTACATGTTATACCAGTTATACGTGGTTATGTGTTACACTAGTTATAGATGGTTGCGTGTTATACCAGTTATACGTGGTTATGTGTTACACTAGTTATAGGTGGTTACATGTTATACCAGTTATGCATGGTTATGTGTTACACTAGTTATAGATGGTTGCGTGTTATACCAGTTATACGTGGTTATGTGTTACATTAGTTATAGGAGGTTACATGTTATACCAGTTATATGTGGTTACATGTTATACCGGTTATAGGTGGTTATGTGTTACACTAGTTATAGGTGGTTGCGTGTTATACCAGTTATACGTGGTTATGTGTTACACTAGTTATAGGTGGTTACATGCTATACCAGTTATATGTGGTTACATGTTATACCAGTTATACGTGGTTATGTGTTACACTAGTTATAGGTGGTTACATGTTATACCAGTTATACGTGGTTATGTGTTACACTAGTTATAGATGGTTGCGTGTTATACCAGTTATACGTGGTTATGTGTTACACTAGTTATAGGTGGTTACATGTTATACCAGTTGTACGTGGTTGTGTGTTACACTAGTTGTACGTGGTTACATGTTATACCAGTTGTACGTGGTTATGTGTTACACTAGTTATAAGGTGGTTACATGTTATACCAGTTGTACGTGGTTATATACATGTTATACCTAGTACAGGTGTGATGTCCGGTGCCAGAGACCACAACATCCACCCCGCTGACCCGCCTGCTGACAACGGACAAGTCTCGGCCCCTCAAGTGCCAGCGGACGAGAAAGGTGTGTAGACAGGTGCTGTAACTAAACGCGTCTACGTCTGTCTACGCCCCATGACAGTTTAGCAGAGAGGCTGGCACGTGCAGTATTCCATCAGCCACTGACGTCACGGGACAGCCTCGCGAGCTGGACTCGAGAGTTTCCTTGACGACAGAGTACACAACATGGCGCAGACTGTAACAACGGAAAGCTAGGGCTCTTGTGAGCGAGGTCCACTACCAACCTCGTGACACTTTGGCCTCCTAGCCCTGGTTTCTGTGCGCGTGTGTGAGTGTGTGTGTGTGTGGCCAGTGCGTGTGTCGGTCGGCGTGTTGACAGTGCGTGTGTACACGTGTTGACAGTGCGTGTGTCGGTCGGCGTGTTGACAACCTCACACACCGTGTGTTGCGCTAGGAGCAGTGTGAGCTCTTGAGTCAATGAGGTCTTTGAGGTGCTGAAGGTGACAAACACAAAACACACGGAAGGAGTCAGAAGGGTTCAAAAGTAGGCGGCGCTGCCTGCTGACCCTGGCGCCATGACAGGGCCCGTCACATTCCTAGTCTAGGTCTCTAGGTCACAGAGCTACTTTCTCCATTTCTTTGTATGGCTTTGTTAACCATGATACTAACATTCTGAAATTGTAATCCCTCATTAAAATAATAAGTAGCTACCCCTGACTAGAATGATGAGTAGCTAAACCCTGAGTTACAAGGTAACGACAAGTAGCTACCCCTGACTAGAATGATGAGTAGCTAAACCCTGAGTTACAAGGTAACGACAAGTAGCTACCCCTGACTAGAATGATGAGTAGCTAAACCCTAAATTACAAGGTAAAGACAAGTAGCTACCCCTGACTAGAATGATGAGTAGCTAAACCCTAAATTACAAGGTAACGACAAGTAGCTACCCCTGACTAGAATGATGAGTAGCTAAACCCTAAATTACAAGGTAACGACAAGTAGCTACCCCTGACTAGAATGATGAGTAGCTAAACCCTAAGTTACAAGGTAACGACAAGTAGCTACCCCTGACTAGAATGATGAGTAGCTACCCCTAAATTACAAGGTAAAGACAAGTAGCTACCCCTGACTAGAATGATGAGTAGCTAAACCCTAAATTACAAGGTAACGACAAGTAGCTACCCCTGACTAGAATGATGAGTAGCTAAACCCTGAGTTACAAGGTAACGACAAGTAGCTACCCCCTGACTAGGACCAGTCAGATCAACCTCATCAGCAGCTATGGGTGCTGTTGCAGGGTTTGTCGGAACTTGTCAGATCAATGCCAGTAGCGGCTACAGCCGGCACTACGCACTTTGTCGGAACAAGTCACGTGAATGTCGATACCAGATGTCGCGCGCGGAGTGGTCTGTCGGAACTAGTCTCGTCAGTGCCCTCAGCAGCTATTGCACCTGTCACAAACTATCACATCACCATCACTGGCAGCCATCACAATACTCCTGGGGTCTGTCAAACAGCCGCACCCGTCACATCAGTGCCTGCGACATCTTTATGTAGGCTGCGTGTCTACAGACATTTACTGCAGTAACTCGTATACAAATGTACATATTCCGGTGTGAATGTGTGTATATATATTCTAGTGTCAGTGTGTGTACATATTCCAGTGTCAATGTGTGTGTACATATTCCGGTGTCAATGTGTGTACATATTCCAGTGTTAATGTCAGTGTGTGTACATATTCCAGTGTCAATGTGTGTACATATTCCAGTGTCAATGCGTGTGTATATATATTCCAGTGTCAGTGTGTGTACATATTCCAGTGTCAATGTGTTTGTACATATTCCAGTGTCAATGTGTGTGTACATATTCCAGTGTTAATGTCAGTGTGTGTACATATTCCAGTGTCAATGTGTGTACATATTCCAGTGTCAATGCGTGTGTATATATATTCCAGTGTCAGTGTGTGTACATATTCCAGTGTCAATGTGTGTGTACATATTCCAGTGTTAATGTCAGTGTGTGTACATATTCCAGTGTCAATGTGTGTACATATTCCAGTGTCAATGCGTGTGTATATATATTCCAGTGTCAGTGTGTGTACATATTCCAGTGTCAATGTGTGTACATATTCCGGTGTCAATGTGTGTGTACATATTCCAGTGTTAATGTCAGTGTGTGTACATATTCCAGTGTCAATGTGTTTATGTATTTCATATGCATTTGCAGCTGTTCATGTTAACAGCATGAACAAAATGTGTAGGAAACTACAGATATGTGAACATCTCACAGCGTGTATTAGCTGTCCATGTGTCCATGCTGGTGTGTAACATGCTGGCATGTTTGTGTTTGTGTGTGTGTGTGCATGTTTGTATGTGTGCTGTTGTGTGTGTGTGTGTGTGTTGCTGCTGCTCTACAAGATGCTCAAGAACTCGAACACAAACGCCATGGCCGTTAGCTGTGTGTAAAATACTGATGTCAATAAGTCAAGCACTGTCCAGTGCCTTCTAAACATTACTTAGTTGTTTCAAGAACTCAGAAATGCGTGGCGAGTACTTCTTGTCTACTTCTACACATGTACGTGTCGCTAAATGTCATTGGCAAACATACTTATTGTCAAGTCTCACACAATGTTGAGTACCTTTAGTCACCTGGGAAACACTGGGGTCAGTAAAGTGCTCTCCATGTCCAGCACCTGTAGCGGTGCCCGGGGGCAGCAAACATCACGTGGGGGACCCCAAGCCACACTCGTACGGTCAGCTTTTATTTTTCTTGTTGTTACCCTCGACAGTCCATGGAAACTCTTCGATATTCCTTGCTTTTCATGGTGAGGCAAGGGTTTGGGGCATCGATTACAGCAACAGTGCATATCGTCTGGTGCAGTGGAGGCAAGAGTTGCCACCCTTTGTGTACAAACATGAACAAATACCGCCATTGTACAAACTGAAATAGGCCGTGAGGCTGAAGTTGAAATCTCTCGTTGGATGTTTTTATTATCGGCTTCAACCCGGCGCAGCTTTCACACAAGATGATCAGGGTCACACTGGAAGTGAGTCAGAAGTGTCCTGGAAATGTATCAACATTCTTGGGACCCACCTTGCAGACCGCTTGCTCATCCCCAAGATCTCAGTTCAAACAGTTTGGGCTGCACCAGAACTGATACCTATGGACTTAGCCATCTGCTGGACAGGAAGACGCCTGTCATCCAAAACCAGACGGTGATTGGCAGCAACTTGATCATCAGTGGTTGAGGTTTTTGGACATGACTGAGGGTCATCTTCTGTGCTGCCCCTGTCCCGCTTGAACTCACAGCCCACTTCATCACAGTTACATAGGAAGGGGCGACCTCAGCAGGTGTCTGTAGCATGTCCTCATGGATTTCTGTTTGACACCTTTCTTTTGCTGATACTGTAGGACTGCTCGGACCTCTCTTGTGTCTATTTTTAGATTTGTCTCACTACCCTTGTACTACTCACTGCCTCGTACAAACACACACATCCTTCTATTTATCCTTTTGATGACTTCTGCTTTGAAAAAGAAGTCTAATGATATATCTGCTTCCTCTGAATTGCACGGAATTCCATCTCCACCATCTTAACCCAGGGTATATCTATGTGGGTTACAGTTAAGGTGAAGGTTAATTCTAGCTCTGATCAATCTCAGAACAAAGCACCAAGTACCCACTACCCCAGCTGTAAACTACCAGCCAGATAAAGCTACATACAGGTGAGTGCTAGAGGCGCCTCCTATGTGTAACAGTCTATACACCCGGGTGGTCCAAGACTTTTGGTAAATGAGCTTTTCAAACACCCCTTGAGGCCTTTACTATGGTAACGATGTGCACATCCCGGGTGGTCGTAGCCTTCAGGTCAGCGTGTTTGATGAATGGGAGCATCCATAGTTATTGTTGGTGATGCTGGGTGAGGGTGAGGGCTGGCTATGTTTGATGTTGTGGCCACTGGACGTCACCTGCGTGCGTCACGCACTGCTAAAGGGCCAGACGGTCAACGACAGCAAGTAACTGCACTTGTTAAAGGGCCAGACGGTCAACGACAGCAAGTAACTGCACTTGTTAAAGGGCCAGACGGTCAACGACAGCAAGTAACTGCACTTGTTAAAGGGCCAGACGGTCAACGACAGCAAGTAACTGCACTTGTTAAAGGGCCAGACGGTCAACGACAGCAAGTAACTGCACTTGTTAAAGGGCCAAACGGTCAACGACAGCAAGTAACTGCACTTGTTAAAGGGCCAGACGGTCAACGACAGCAAGTAACTGCACTTGTTAAAGGGCCAGGCAAAATACTACAGAGTGACTCGCTGACACACGCACCTCGCGCACGTGACCACGTGGACTAGACTGAGGCTTTTTTTGCCACGGACGTATAAGGGTGGACTGCTGTTTGTCTGCCGAGACCAACGCTTAGCCTCTTGCCAGTCTCGGCGAGCCTAAACAATGATTGCGACTAAACCGGAAGCTTTGTACACTCCTGCCTCCTTTTAGTAGTTGACTGGAAAAAATCGTCTGCCAGCAGTCCAGTCATACAAGTTCATGGGTTGACAATAAGGAGATAACCGGGTGTTAACATTCATCGCTTAGAGATGCCCGCGGGAGGTCTTCCGGACACGTGACATGAAGTCTGCATCGTGGTTTGTAAACGGGTGTTAACTTTACCCGATACAAGGATACACCCGACACCCGACATCACGCGCTTCAAGACGAACTTTAGTCTGGTATTCTTGCCTTCTGAACGACAACCACAACGCGCGGGTTAGAACGAAGCACGTGGTTCATGACGTCACGATGATACAGATAACAGACGGTATGACATCATATTGCGACACGAACTTCATTTTCACGCCATGATGCCAACGGACTGAACTAAGCGTCACGATGCCACAGGTGGGAATATTGTGACATGACATCAGGATGTCGCTGTCAAATGTCCACTGACCAGGAAGAAAACTAGCTGTCACCTCGCCGGTTAACCTGTCCAAACCGTCATTAGTGTTTCTATGGTGTGACACCACTAGCACACGTGAACCTGTCCAAACTGTAATTAGTGTTAGTGTGGTGTGACACCACTAGCACACGTGAACCTGTCCAAACCGTCATTAGTGTTAGTGTGGTGTGACGCCACTAGCACACGTGAACCTGTCCAAACTGTCATTAGTGTTAGTGTGGTGTGACACCACTAGCACATTGTAACCTGTCCAAACTGTCATTAGTGTTGTGTGGTGTGACACCACTAGCACATTGTAACCTGTCCAAACCGTCATTAGTGTTAGTGTGGTGTGACACCACTAGCACACGTGAACCTGTCCAAACTGTCATTAGTGTTAGTGTGGTGTGACGCCACTAGCACACGTGAACCTGTCCAAACTGTCATTAGTGTTAGTGTGGTGTGACACCACTAGCACACGTGAACCTGTCCAAACTGTCATTAGTGTGGTGTGACACCACTAGCACACGTGAACCTGTCCAAACTGTAATTAGTGTTGTGTGGTGTGACACCACTAGCACATTGTAACCTGTCCAAACCGTCATTAGTGTTAGTGTGGTGTGACACCACTAGCACACGTGAACCTGTCCAAACTGTCATTAGTGTTAGTGTGGTGTGACGCCACTAGCACACGTGAACCTGTCCAAACTGTCATTAGTGTTAGTGTGGTGTGACACCACTAGCACACGTGAACCTGTCCAAACTGTCATTAGTGTTAGTGTGGTGTGACACCACTAGCACACGTGAACCTGTCCAAACTGTAATTAGTGTTGTGTGGTGTGACACCACTAGCACATTGTAACCTGTCCAAACCGTCATTAGTGTTAGTGTGGTGTGACACCACTAGCACACGTTAACCTGTCCAAACTGTAATTAGTGTTAGTGTGGTGTGACACCACTAGCACACGTGAACCTGTCCAAACTGTCATTAGTGTTGTGTGGTGTGACACCACTAGCACACGTGAACCTGTCCAAACTGTCATTAGTGTGGTGTGACACCACTAGCACACGTTAACCTGTCCAAACTGTCATTAGTGTTAGTGTGGTGTGACACCACTAGCACACGTTAACCGTTAACTTTCAAATCACTTTCCAACAAACAAAAGACCAATGTTCTGAACAATTTCCTTTGTTTCGTGTAAGCGTTTGGGGTGTGGATGAACGGAATGTGTATCTATGTATCTATATCCATATCTATATCTATATATCTATATATCTATATTTCTATATATATATCCTAACTAGGATAACAACAGATTTGTATTGTAGAGATATGACTCAGCCGTGTTAAGAAGAGGCTAGCAGTCAAAAGGAAAAGCAGACTATGGCAAGCAAGCTGTGGGTGAGAGTGTGACAATGATGTGGAAGAAGAGAAAGGTATAAATTTCTACTTTACTTCCATTTCTTATTTCGTGAAAAAAGGAATTGCTGGCGACGGAAACGATCTGAAATGTTTCTCTCAGACTAATGATCATTACAAGGCACTGAAAATCAAATGGTGGTATCACAATTTCCAGACACCAGGTGTGATCATGAACGCGAGATTTTCTCACAAATAAATGAGCTGAAAACAACTTCGTCATGGGGAAAAACTGTTGCTATAAGTATTATGTATTTTTGCTTGCTTAGTATTGCAACACCTGTTTATAAAACCCCAAAGTGTCGCGATATTACATAAACAAAGAGTTTTCATACGAAGGTTTTTTTTAGTGTGTGTGTGTGGTGATTTCTCAGAGGCGTGTTCTTACTGTGTAAGTATATAGAATATATTTAAATCTTTTTCTCAAAAAAAGATGAAAATTTGGGTAAGGTCCTCAGCCTTTACCTTTGCTAGTGCAAGACTATGGCATGAGCGGTTGAGAGGTTGTCTTGAATCTGAGAAGTTGAAAACTTATTCAAGCTCACGAAGTCAAGTTTTATTCTTTTTTCTCTTTGAAAAAGATTGAACTCACCTGCTGTCACGATGATCATTGTAATGTGGCGGACAAAGTAAAGAGCTTGAACTGCACCAGCGCCGTCTACTGGCGAAGTAGTCTTGTGTGAGGTTGGCCTCCTGGGTACAGACTGTCCCCCAGTCGTCACAGACTGGTCTGGTCACACCTGTGTACACACACACCTGTGTCAGTGGGGGCCTGATTGTTCTTGTTTCCCAAGCGTATGGTAAGTTTGAGGTTTTAACAACATATTCCTCTCGTGAAGTGAAGTGGTTACTGCCCTTCACACCTCACGAAACAAAACTTGAGCAAGTTGTAGAGAAAGAGGCGGACTCCGCACAAACAACTCAAGCGTGAACACCAAGCATCGGTCAGCAAAGAACAGACAGGACAGCTGGCCACGACTCCTCACAAATCAATCACGTGACGAGACGGTTACTCGGGTACATGTCCAAGGCCCTCAAACCTTGTCTAAAGGTGCTCTGCCATTTTTTTTCTTCTTCTTCTTCTTTTTCCGACGGCCCTCTTTGCTTTGGGCTGCGATGGTTCAAATGAACTTGAAGCTTGCGAGTTATTTCCCCGACAGTCCTCCAGCTCCTCCCTCTCCACCTTCAGTCTCTCGCTGTCACCGCCCTCCACTCCCCTACACACACTACACCGCGCGCCTGCAACCCCGCCACGCGTGACGACAACCACGCGACTCGCGCGCTGCTGCACGTGCTGTGAGCACAACGCCCCGCACTCGCCGCACCTTCTGACGTGCTGCGTCCTACAGGCGTGGGGGGCGTGGGGGGCCGTGGGGGTGAACGAACAGCAGGATCTCTCCACCCAGCCCCCACTTGAGCATGTACTAAACAGAAAAGCCCTATGGTATGGAGATCAAAAGGACGCCAAAGACTTGGGTGGACGTCAGCAAGACCCACCCACCCCATTACACACCCACCAACCGGTACTTGTGACAAGTGACAACATGACACTGACACCTAGAACAAAATGGTCGCCAAGTGACCCGAGTACACCACTTCCTGTCGCTGCGGATGCTTTTTTCCAACAAAGTTAACGAGATACCCATATCTAGTGTTTACAGACACGTGGCAGATACCGCCGGTAACCTTTACGGATAGAGGGCTGTACTCTACACCCACCTGATACCCTGATGTAAACTTTGTTGGTCAGTCAGTCGGCTGGAGTATCGGTGGTGTGGTTATTAGCCTGACACACGATCAGGTCTTAGCTGGATTAAATGGGATGTGAACACCAAACATAGTCAAACGGTCGGCAGTGTGTCTTCTTCCTTCACACCTTTGTCCTCAACTCTTCTCACCTCGTCGGACCCAAGCAGAGAGACATTGCTTCTTCTTTGTGATCAGCAAATTTGTCAGAAAGGCTTCCGCCATTTTGTAGCAACATGTACCCGCAGGAGAATGTTCTCATTGACTTCAGGCAAAGGCTTTGCCCCACCTCTATGCACGTGCACTACACACTGCAGTCCGTCACACCAGGACGTGTATAGTGACTGCTGTCTGTCTGCCAAGACCAACACTTAGTCTTTTGCCAAGTTCTCCGCTGTTAGTCTCGGCGAGCCGTAACAAAGACTAAACCGGAAGCTTTCTGGTCTAATGCCTCGTTTTAGTAGTTAACTGGGAAAAATGGTCTGCCAGCAGTCCAGGGATGTTAGTTGGTGGTCACGAGGTCTGCAGGTCAGCTGCTGACAGAGGGAATGTCAGGTGTGTGTGTGTCGGGGTGTTTGCTGATGTACCCGCACCTGCAATATTTCCTGTTTTTGTGTTTTGTGTTGATGCACCACTTGCCGGGTCCTTACTCTGGGACTAGCACTTGCTCTGCTTTTGTCGTATCTTTCGTCACAGAACATTTCGCACGTTATAATTACCAGTTAAATTAATTAACCTGGTCACTGTCTGTGTGAACGGACACCGGACACACCCACATTGTCTGTAACCAGTCAGCTTTAGGTGCACACTAAACACTAAGCTGCTGTGCACACTAAACTATAAGCTGCAGGTGCACACTAAGCACTAAGCTACTGTGGACTAAACACTAAGCTAGTAGCACTAAACACTAAGCTACTGATGCACACTAAATACTAAACTAGTTGCAGTAAACACTAAGCTACTGATGCACACTAAATACTAAACTAGTTGCAGTAAACACTAAGCTACTGATGCACACTAAATACTAAACTAGTTGCAGTAAACACTAAGCTACTGATGCACACTAAATACTAAGCTAGTTGCACTAAACACTACACTCTGAGTATATAAATAAGTCAGTATAGAGTATCAAGGACAGGGCCGTGCTTAGGGGCAGGCGGACGAAGCATCTGCCTAGGGCCCCGCGCTTCAAGGGCCCCGCGCTTTTGATTGATATGTGGAAGTGTAGTCAGCCGTATCACATTCTCGCTGGACGCGCTTGTTATTTGGTTACTAAATCTGAATGTCTTTGGCATGTACGTGTGTCGGTGTGTGTGTGTTGTGTGTTACTTAATGGCGGATGCAAACCCATCAACTCAACCTCAACTACGACTGCAGACTGTAGGGTTGCCTTCGTTGTAACCTATTGACGAACGTTACAAATAAATTAATCGTAGGCTTATGTTGTAATGTGTATGCAGTGTGCTGTCAATGATAAAAGACGAGATATCCCTGAGGACAAAAGTGACTTTAGATCCCAACTAAAACCGTGTGATCGTGGCGTGAGGGCCCCGCACATGCCCTTTGCCTCGGGCCCCGCGGGGGCTAAGAACGGGCCTGATCAAGGACTAGTATATAAATAAGTCTGTATAGAGTATCAATGACTAGTGTACACTCTGAGTATATAAATAAGTCAGTGTAGAGTATCAATGACTAGTGTACACTCTGAGTATATAAATAAGTCAGTGTAGAGTATCAAGCACTAGTGTACACTCTGAGTATATATATACACATCAGTATAGAGTATCAAGAACTAGTGTACACTCTAAGTATATAAATAAGTCAGTATAGAGTATCGAGCACTAGTGTACACTCTAAGTGTATAAATAAGTCAGTGTAGAGTATCAAGCACTAGTGTACACTCTAAGTATATAAATAAGTCAGTATAGAGTATCGAGCACTAGTGTACACTCTAAGTGTATAAATAAGTCAGTGTAGAGTATCAAGCACTAGTGTACACTCTAAGTATATAAATAAGTCAGTATAGAGTATCGAGCACTAGTGTACACTCTAAGTATATAAATAAGTCAGTGTAGAGTATCAAGCACTAGTGTACACTCTAAGTATATAAATAAGTCAGTGTAGAGTATCAAGAACTAGTGTACACTCTAAGTATATAAATAAGTCAGTGTAGAGTATCAAGCACTAGTGTACACTCTAAGTATATAAATAAGTCAGTATAGAGTATCAAAGACTAGTATATAAATAAGTCTGTATAGAGTATCAAGCACTAGTGTACAATGTAAGTGGATAATTAGTATAAAGTATTAAGAAGTAATGCACCTTACATCAGCATAGATGTCGACATTACAAGCAGCTCAAGGTAGAAGAAGCTTACATACCATACTAGAACAGATAAGCAAAGTATAACAAACACACTGACCCATCAGTACACATCAGTACACATCACGTGATATTCATTGCTACCTGTACACGATACATTAACACACACCATGACAACTACTGTCGACTGTGGTGTTGGATCTTAGCAAGATGTCCTCCTGTCGTCCCGCGCATGGCGCCTGTGCCAACTCCAGGACCGGATGTTGCACGAGACACTCTAGGTGTTGGTGTTTGCGCCCTGGTCTTGCGAGCTTTTCATGTTCCTCCACTCAAAGCACTGGCGGCTTTTACCCTCCCGAGGGCAAGAGTTAATCGTTAATTCACTTAGCGCTCCGCCAGAGGTCGCCACTAGGACGTGAGGCAGACTGCAGACATGACAGACATGACAGACACGACAGACACGACAGACATGGCAGACATGACAGACATGGCAGACATGACAGACGTGACAGACGTGACAGACATGGCAGACGTGACAGACGTGACAGACATGGCAGACGTGACAGACATGGCAGACATGACAGACGTGACCGTCATGACCCAAGGTGGAGAGCGGCCAGCCAGCCTACGTGGGTGTACGTGGTTATACGTGGGTATACAGGGATGTACACGGATATACACGGCGAGCCCGCAACATCAAGAGGAGATACAATACAACTTTACTAACTGACACGTCGTCTGTCGGCCACAACTGTCCTAATTACAAACTGCTCCAAGGTTTGTGTGTGACGTCAGCTCAGACTAACAGAGAGAGAGAGAAAGACGAGAGACTTGCAGCAGTCAGTCGGCTGCAGTCTTCATAAATAACAAAGCAAACGTCTACACGATGCTTGGTCTGCCACTATCTAGCCTGTCACCTAGCCTGTCACTAGCCTGTCACCTAGCCTGCCACCTAGCCGCCGAAAGCAATCAACTCTGTGACGTCATATGTTATTGAAACGAGGCTCGTGTGTGTATCGAGGTCACTGGGGAAGACGACGGAGATGAAAATTTCTCGCCTAAAAAGGAAAGTGTTTAGAGTAGGTAAGTGTATTTGTGTGCTGGGACCTGCCAGCTTCTCCATCACAAGGGTCGACTGAGGCATGGTCCGGCCTCCGACTGCTGTGCTGCTGACGACGGTGAAAAAACCCCGACACAGTGCTACATGTTAGTCAGGGAAACAAACCCTCGCGCCGTGTCCTCAACCCTGTGTGACACTTGTGAGTGTCATCATTATTGTGTCACACAGGCTTGCGTCGTGTGTAGCAAGCGTCAAGTGTGTACTAAGTGCACAGTAAGTGTCGCGTGGCAGGAGTGGACACAGTGACAGTGACGACATCAGTGTGACAGGGTCATCACCCCGTGTGACATGAGTGGACATGGGCGGGGCACAGTCACGAGTCATCACTGATGTGGGTTAGCACTAACAACTTGCTCAAGGAAGGAGAAGTCGTTAAAGCCCGGATGTCAGGTAACAGCCTGTGGTTGTAGTCCTGAAGCCATAGTAAGTCAGAGATATGCCACTGTTGAGGCAAGACCTGCATACAGCAGGACACAATCACATTCCTACAAAATGTCACGTGACATGCGCAACACTAGACTGGCAGAACTGTCCGAAAGGTTTCTTTTCAAGAAATTCTCTGACTGAGGTGGATTCATATGAAGTTATTCACACCCAAGTTCTCCACAGAATTCCTCCACAAAATACAGAAAAGAAAAGTGAGGACAAGACACTGAAATTGCTGCTTGACATAGGATACATCAACAGGAATAAAGGGGCTGCCATGCTAATGTGGCCCTTGGCTATGCCAGCCCTGATGGTAAACCTTTCATAAAGCAGTGTTGACATCCACAGACAACTGCAGACACTACTTGTAAACCTTCCATAAAGCAGTGCTGACATCCACAGACACTTCTTCATGTAAACCTTCCATAAAGCAGTGTTGACATCCACAGACACTTCTTGTAAACCTTCCATAAAGCAGTGCTGACATCCACAGACACTTCTTCATGTAAACCTTCCATAAAGCAGTGTTGACATCCACAGACACTACTTGTAAACCTTTCATAAAGCAGTGTTGACATCCACAGACACAGACATTAATTGTAAACCTTTCATAAAGCAGTGTTGACATCCACAGACACTTCTTCATGTAAACCTTCCATAAAGCAGTGTTGACATCCACAGACACTACTTGTAAACCTTTCATAAAGCAGTGTTGACATCCACAGACACAGACATTAATTGTAAACCTTTCATAAAGCAGTGTTGACATCCACAGACACTTCTTCATGTAAACCTTCCATAAAGCAGTGTTGACATCCACAGACACTTCTTGATGTAAACCTTTCATAAAGCAGTGCTGACATCCACAGACACAGACACTACTTGTAAACCTTCCATAAAGCAGTCAAGAGCTCCACAATTGTACAATTCCTTTTCTGCTTCATCCGCCAGCTTCAGATGATGCCATTACTTCCCTCTTCGCTTCTATTTCTTCGTTGAGATTTATTTTGTGCTATGATGGTCAGAATCAAGCGACAATGTTGTGCTGAAGGTTGTGTCAGCCAAACGTGTGCCTTGGGTGTGTGTTCTCTCGGAGAGACAGAGAGAAAATACTACTCAACTTGCCCCCACAAGGCTGCACCTAACAAAATAGTTGGACATGTCAGGCTCTTGTCTCAGTCAGAACAAAGACAAGCGAGGTCCAGCCTTCACGTGTGAGAGGCGATGAGGGTGGTGCGAGAAGTGGCGAGGTTAGGGTGTAAGCCAGCACTTAGTGGGGCTGGGGTAGCGACAGTAGGGCAAGACTAGCACGGTGCGAGTACGGGTGGTGCGAGAAGTGGCGAGATTAGGGTGAGATTAGCGCGAGATTAGCGCGAGATTAGGACAGTGCTGACTGGAGGTGGAGGTGGTGACATTATGGCGCAGGTTAGCGCTGAGCGGTGTCCTCAAAGATAAGGTCAGGGTTAGGTGGCCGGCCCTCTGGCTGATCGACTTCACATTATTGTTCACTTCAGCACCCGACACCCCCTCTCATGTCACCCATTCAAACAACCAGTCGGTGTTTGCGGTGGGTTAAATTCGGATTGCATCGTAAATACCCGGAGAGGCGGTAAACACAACCATCTGTTGGCCATTTCACATTTCGTCACGGTACCCGGCTCTTCGGCTCCTGCAGGAGAGTCAAGACTCGCAGCCTGCATGAGTAGGAGAGAAAGAGTGTGTGCATGTCTTTGTATGTGTGGGCAAGGAGTCGTTGCTTGGGAGACAATATAATTGATTGTACCACAAAGTAATACTCCCGTCTATGTCTACAGTGTACCCTAGTGTACATACCTGTCGTGTATGTCTACAGTTCACCCTAGTGTACATACCTGTCGTCTGTCTACAGTTCACCCTAGTGTACATACCTGTCGTGTATGTCTACAGTGTATCCTAGTGTACATACCTGTCGTGTATGTCTACAGTTCACCCTAGTGTACATACCTGTCGTCTGTCTACAGTATACCCTAGTGTACATACCTGTCGTGTATGTCTACAGTGTATCCTAGTGTACATACCTGTCGTGTATGTCTACATTGTACCCTAGTGTACATACCTGTCGTGTATGTCTACAGTGTACTCTAGTGTACATACCTGTCGTCTGTCTACAGTTCACCCTAGTGTACATACCTGTCGTCTGTCTACAGTTCACCCTAGTGTACATACCTGTCGTGTATGTCTACAGTGTACCCTAGTGTACATACCTGTCGTGTATGTCTACAGTGTACCCTAGTGTACATACCTGTCGTCTGTCTACAGTATACCCTAGTGTACATACCTCTCGTCTATGTCTACAGTGTACCCTAGTGTACATACCTGTCGTCTATGTCTACAGTGTACCCTAGTGTACATACCTGTCATCTATGTCTACAGTGTACCCTAGTGTACATACCTCTCGTCTATGTCTACAGTGTACCCTAGTGTACATACCTGTCGTCTGTCTACAGTGTACCCTAGTGTACATACCTCTCGTCTGTGTCTACAGTGTACCCTAGTGTACATACCTGTCGTCTATGTCTACAGTGTACCCTAGTGTACATACCTGTCGTCTATGTCTACAGTGTACTCCTAGTGTACATACCTCTCGTCTATGTCTACAGTGTACCCTAGTGTACATACCTGTCGTCTATGTCTACAGTGTCACCCTAGTGTACATACCTGTCTACAGTCTAGTGTACATACCTGTCGTACAGTGTACATACCTAGTGTACATACCTGTCGTGTGTATGTCTACAGTGTACCCTAGTGTACATACCTGTCGTCTGTCTACAGTGTACCCTAGTGTACATACATACCTGTCGTCTGTCTACAGTGTCTACATGTCTACAGTACCCTAGTGTACATACCTGTCGTCTATGTCTACAGTGTACGTGTACCCTAGTGTACATACCTGTCGTCTGTCTACAGTGTACCCTAGTGTACATACCTGTCGTGTATGTCTACAGTGTACCCTAGTGTACATACCTGTCGTCTGTCTATGTCTACAGTGTACCCTAGTGTACATACCTGTGTACGTCTATGTCTACAGTGTACACTAGTGTACATACCTGTCGTCTATGTCTACAGTGTACCCTAGTGTACATACCTGTCGTCTATGTCTACAGTGTACCCTAGTGTACATACCTGTCGTCTATGTCTACAGTGTACCCTAGTGTACATACCTCTCGTCTATGTCTACAGTGTACCCTAGTGTACATACCTGTCGTCTGTCTACAGTGTACCCTAGTGTACATACCTGTCGTCTATGTCTACAGTGTACCCTAGTGTACATACCTGTCGTCTATGTCTACAGTGTACCCTAGTGTACATACCTGTCGTCTATGTCTACAGTGTACCTAGTGTACATACCTGTCGTCTGTCTACAGTTACCCTAGTGTACATACCTGTCGTCTGTCTACAGTGTACCCTAGTGTACATACCTGTCGTGTATGTCTACAGTGTGTACATACCTGTCGTCTATGTCTACAGTGTACCCTAGTGTACATACCTGTCGTCTATGTCTACAGTGTACCCTAGTGTACATACCTGTCGTCTATGTCTACAGTGTACCCTAGTGTACATACCTGTCGTCTGTCTACAGTGTACCCTAGTGTACATACCTCGTCTGTCTACAGTGTACCCTAGTGTACATACCTCTCGTCTATGTCTACAGTCTAGTGTACATACCTGTCGTCTGTCTACAGTGTACTCTAGTGTACATACCTGTCTCTACAGTACCCTAGTGTACATACCTCTCGTCTATGTCTACAGTGTACCCTAGTGTACATACCTGTCGTCTGTCTACAGTGTCCCCTAGTGTACATACCTGTCGTCTATGTCTACAGTGTACCCTAGTGTACATACCTCTCGTCTGTGTCTACAGTGTACCCTAGTGTACATACCTGTCGTCTATGTCTACAGTGTACCCTAGTGTACATACCTGTCGTCTATGTCTACAGTGTACCTAGTGTACATACCTCTGTCGTGTATGTCTACAGTGTACCCTAGTGTACATACCTGTCGTCTGTCTACAGTTCACCCTAGTGTACATACCTGTCGTCTATGTCTACAGTGTACCCTAGTGTACATACCTGTCGTCTATGTCTACAGTGTACCCTAGTGTACAT
This sequence comes from Pomacea canaliculata, assembly GCF_003073045.1. Classification (NCBI taxonomy): domain Eukaryota; kingdom Metazoa; phylum Mollusca; class Gastropoda; order Architaenioglossa; family Ampullariidae; genus Pomacea; species Pomacea canaliculata. The sequence goes on from NC_037593.1 coordinate 34,731,803, forward strand.
ACCTGTCGTGTCTACAGTGTACCCTAGTGTACATACCTCGTCTATGTCTACAGTGTACCCTAGTGTAACATACCTGTCGTCTACAGTTGTCTACAGTGTACCCTAGTGTACATACCTCTCGTCGTCTGTCTACAGTGTACCCTAGTGTACATACCTGTCGTCTACAGTGTACTAGTGTACAGTCTATGTCTACAGTGGTACCCTAGTGTACATACCTGTCGTCTATGTCTACAGTGTACCCTAGTGTACATACCTGTCGTCTGTCTACAGTATACACCTAGTGTACATACCTGTCGTGTATGTGTACTACAGTGTACCCTAGTGTACAGTACATACTCTCGTCGTGTGTATGTCTACAGTGTACCCTAGTGTACATACCTGTCTCGTCTATGTCTACAGTGTACCCTAGTGTACATACCTGTCGTGTGTACTACAGTGTACTACAGTCACCGCTAGTGTACATACCTGTCGTCTGTCTACAGTGTTCACCCTAGTGTACATACCTGTCTCGTGTATGTCTACAGTGTACCCTAGTGTACAGTACCTGTCGTCTATGTCTACAGTGTACCCTAGTGTACATACCTGTCGTCTATGTCTACAGTGTACTCTAGTGTACATACCTGTCGTCTATGTCTTACAGTGTACCCTAGTGTACATACCTGTCGTCTGTCTACAGTATACCCTAGTGTACATACCTGTCGTCTATGTCTACAGTGTCTACCTAGTGTACATACCTGTCGTCCTGTGTACTACAGTGTATACCCTACAGTGTGTTACATACTGTGTACAGTACCTCTGTCGTCTATGTCTACAGTGTACCCTAGTGTACATACCTGTCGTCTATGTCTACAGTGTACATACCTAGTGTACATACCTGTCGTCTATGTCTACAGTGTACCCTAGTGTACATACCTGTCGTCTGTCTACAGTGTACCCTAGTGTACTATACCTGTCGTCTAGTCTACAGTATCACACCTAGTGTACATACCTGTCGTCTATGTCTACAGTGTACCCTAGTGTACATACCTCTCGTCGTGTCTACAGTGTACCCTAGTGTACATACCTGTCGTGTATGTCTACAGTGTACACCCTAGTGTACATACCTGTCGTGTATGTCTACAGTCACCCTAGTGTACATACCTCTCGTCTATGTCTACAGTGTACCCTAGTGTACATACCTGTCGTGTATGTCTACAGTGTACCCCTAGTGTGACATACCTGTCGTCTAAAGTCTACAGTGTACCCTAGTGTACATACCTGTCGTGTCTACAGTGTACCCTAGTGTACATACCTGTCGTGTATGTCTACAGTGTACCCTAGTGTACATACCTGTCGTCTGTCTACAGTACTCCCTAGTGTACATACCTCTCGTCTGTGTCTACAGTTGTACCCTAGTGTACATACCTGTCGTCTATGTCTACAGTGTACCCTAGTGTACATACCTGTCGTCTATGTCTACATGTACCTAGTGTACATACCTCTCATCTATGTCTACAGTACCCTAGTGTACATACCTGTCGTCTGTCTACAGTCATACCCTAGTGTACATACCTGTCGTCTGTCTACAGTTCACCCTAGTGTACATACCTGTCGTCTATGTCTACAGTGTACCCTAGATGTACATACCTCTGTGTATTTCTGTCTACAGTGTACCCTAGTGTACATACCTGTCGTCTGTCTACAGTTCACCCTAGTGTACATACCTGTCGTCTGTATGTCTACAGTGTACCCTAGTGTACTACCTGTCGTCTTGTCTAACAGTTACCCTAGTGTAATACCTCTCGATCTATGTTCTACAGTGTCTACCTAGTGTACATACCTCTCATGTCAGTGTAACTACACCTGTCTGTGCTATTCCACCCTAGTGACCCTGTCGTCTGTCGACACAGTGTACACTAGTTCGGATACCTGTCTGTGTCTGTCCAGTGTGCACTCATACCCTCGTCGTGTACATGTTAATACCTCTCGTCCTGTGCTCTAGTCGTGTATGTCTCGTCTACAGTGTACTCTTAGTGTACACCACCATGTCGTCTGTCACAATACCCTAGTCTACAACATGTCGTGTAATGCTCAGTTACCTAGTTGTACGATACCCTAGTTGTACTCTCGTCTGTCTACAGTCGTCCCTAGTTAACCATACCTGTCTACAGTCTACAAGTACCCTAGTGTACCTACCTGTCGTGTACATTCACCCTAAGCTACATATACCTCTACGCTCAGTTTGTCATACCCCTAGTCGACATACCTCTTCGTGTACTACAGTGTAGATTACTCTCGTCTGATGGTTACGGTGTATGGTACTACATACCCTGTTCTCTATCTAGTGTACATACATACCTCTCGTTATGGTCTGTCAGCGTTACCCTATGTGATACATACCTCTCGATCTATGTGTGTTCTACAGTGTCGGTTGTCGTCCTGCTCTCCATGTCACCCTCGTGTACATACCTCTTCGTATCTGTGTTACCCTACAGTGTACATGTATTTTGTGTTATACTGTCGTCTGTCTACGACCCTAGTGCTACACCCTAGTGTCACCCTGTCGTCTGCTCTATATGCTATATCCTAGTGTACATACCTGTCGTCTATGTACATACCTTGTCGTATACAGTACAGGTGTACACCGTATACCCTAGTGTACATACCTCTCGTCGTATGTCTACAGTGTACCCTTAAGTGGTACATACTGTCGTCCTCTACAGTGTACTCTACCTGTCGTCTTCTACAGTGCATACCCTAGTGTACATACCTGTCCGTCTGTCTATCGTCTTTACGTACATACCTGTCGTCTATGTCTACAGTTTACCCTAGTGTACCCATTCCTGTCGTCTATGTTCTAGTGTAATACTGTCGTCTGTATACCCTAGCCTGTATACCTCTATCTATGTATACAGTACATAGTGTACATACTGTCGTCTATCATGTCTACAGTGTACCCTAGTGTACATACCTGTCGTATGACTGTGTACCTAGTGTACATACCCTGTGTATGTCTACAGTTCACCCTAGTGTCCGTCGTCGTCTACAGTTATCACGTTGTACCCCTAGTGTATACCGTGTCGTTGTATGTCTACAGTGTACTACCTATGTCTACGTTCACCTATGTTAACATACCTCGTCGTCTGTCTACCAGTGACCTAGTTGTACATACCTGTCGTGTCTACAGTGGTACCCTAAAGTGTACATACTCTCGTGTATGTCTACAGTGGTACCACTAGTGGTACATACCTGTCGTGTATGTCTACAGTGTTGTACTTCTAGCTGTACATACCTGTCGTCTGTATGTCTACAAGTTCACCCTTAGTTACATACCCGTCGGTCTATGGTTAAGTGTCAACCCTAGTGGTACATACCTGTCGTGTATGTCTACAGTGTACCCTAGTGTACATACCTGTCGTGTATGTCTACAGTGTACCCTAGTGTACATACCTGTTCATCTGTCTACAGTATACGCCTAGTGTACCATACCTTCGTGCTAATGTCTACAGTGTACCCTAGTGTACATCCTGTCGTCTGTCTACACGTTCAACTCTAGTTACATACCTTCTCGGCTCTGGTCTACATTGTAACCCTAAGTGTACATACCTCTCGTCTATGTCTACGTGTACCCTAGTGTACATACCTGTCCGTCTATGTCTACAGTGTACTCTGTGGTACATAACCTCTCAATCCCTATGTTATACATTACCTATGTGTTACCTGTCGTCTGTCTACGAGTGTAGCCCTAGTGTACATACCTGTCGTCTTGTCTACAGTTCCCCTAGTGGGTCATACCTGTCGTCTATGTTCCTTAACAGTGTACCCTAGTGTACAAGTACCTGCTCGTGGTTGTCTACAGTTGTACCCCTAGTGGTACATACCTGGCGGTGTATGTCTACAGTTCACCCTAGTGTACATACCTGTCGTGTTATGTCTACAGTTGCACGACCTAGTGTACATACCTGTCGTGTAGTCTACAGTTCACCCTAGTGTACATACTCTCGTCTATGGTCTCATACAGTTTCACCCTAGTGTACATACCTGTCGTGTAATGTCTACAGTTCACCCTAGTGTAACCTACCTGTCGTCTATGTCTACAAGTTCACCTAGTGTACCTAGCTGGTCGTGTATGTTCTACAGTGGTTACCTAGTGTAACATTACCTGTTGTTTGTCTACAGTATACCCTAGTGTACCATACCTCTCGCTTGTTACAGTGTACCCTAGTGTACATTACCTGTCGTCTGTCTACAGTTGTACTCTAGTGCTACATACTCTCGTCTGTTTTCTACATTGTTACCCTAGTGTACATAACCTGTCGTCTATGTCTACAGTTGACCCTAGGTACATACCTGTCAGTCTATGTCTACAGTGTACTCTAGTTACATACTCTATCTATGTACGTATAGCGCCTAGTGTTACATACCTGTCGGTCTGTCTACAGTGTACCCTAGTGTACATACCTGTCGTCTGTCTACAGTTCCACCTAGTGTACATACCTGTCGTCCTAATGTCTACGCTGTTACCCTAGTGTAACATATTACCTCTCGTCCTATGTCTTACAGTGTTACCCTAGTGTACATACCTGTCGTCTGTCTACAGTTCACCCTAGTGTAACATACCTCTCGCTATGTCTACAGTGACCCTAGTGTACATCCTCTCGTCTATGTCTACAGTGGTATAGTGTAGATACCTCTCGTCTGTGTCTATCAGTGTACCTAGTGTAGCATCACCTGCTTCGTCTGATGTCTACAAGTGTATCAGTGTAGATACCTCCGTCTGTGTCTACAGTGTACCCTAGTGTACAATACCTGTCGGTCCTGTCTACAGTGTACCTAGTTGGTAAAACAATACTCTCGTCTTGTGTCACACGTGTACCCTGTGTAACATACCTTGTCGTCTGTCTGACAGTATACCCTAGTGTACATACCCTGTCGTGCTGTCTACAGTTTCAACCCTAGTGTAGCATACCTGTCGTGTAATGGTCTACAGTTCACCCTGTGTACATACCTGTCGTGTATGTCTACGTGTACTCTAGTGTACATATACCTGTCCGTCGTCTACAGTATACCCTAGTGACATACCTCTCGTGGTATGTCTCAGTGTAGCCTAGTGTACATACTTCGTGTATGTCTATCAGTCACCCAGTGTACAGTAGTCTAGTCGTGTATGTCTGCATGTCCATCCTAGTGTAGTGCTACCTGTGGTGTAAGTCCTACAGGTTAAGCCTAGTGTGTAGAATACTCTCGTCTATGTCTAGCAGTTACACTATGTACATACTGTCGGTCCTGTCTACAGTGTACCTAGTTGGTAAAACAATACTCTCGTCTTGTGTCACACGTGTACCCTGTGTAACATACCTTGTCGTCTGTCTGACAGTATACCCTAGTGTACATACCCTGTCGTGCTGTCTACAGTTTCAACCCTAGTGTAGCATACCTGTCGTGTAATGGTCTACAGTTCACCCTGTGTACATACCTGTCGTGTATGTCTACGTGTACTCTAGTGTACATATACCTGTCCGTCGTCTACAGTATACCCT